>NW_007729803.1:4590-5738 GCF_000696425.1 Galeopterus variegatus | reverse complement strand
CTAATTTGTTGCAGCTTTCCAAACTATCAGTTTGTGTTTATAAACTTTAAAAGCTATTTTTAAATGTTTTCTCTTTCACTCCCACACACGACTAAATTAATTTAAAAAGAGCTAAGTGATTTAGTTGGTGAGAAAATGTAAATTCTTTCCTCTTTCTTACTGTTCTCTATCCTGTTCTGTTATTAATAGTTCTTGTTTCTTTAGAAAGCGTTTTAGTTGTCAAGAGTTGAAGTTTGCTTGTTCCGAGTTTCATTCATTTACAACTTGCTGACACATTTTTTTCTTCCTGTGAAGACTGTTTTTCTTCCTAAGAAGTGACCTTCTTTAAGCTACAGTGAGAATTATCTCTACTTTTCCATGTATTTGAAGTGTTTTATACCAAAAAAGCTACAAGGAAAGTGATCTTGACTTTAAGAGAGGAATCTGTAGGACACAACTTAAGATCTATTATTGGAATAAACAAAAGAAATAAGAAGGTAATGTCGTAAGTGGAAGGAACAGATGTCTGTTTCTGCAAATAATTAGATACTTAATTCTGATATTGCAAGTGTCCAGATACGAATATGCTTAAGATTTCAGCTCTCCCTGAAAATGATACCAATGGAAAGCTCTGTGACAGTAGTGCAGATACCTGTATATTCAACTTGCCATCTCCTTATTCTGTTGTACACTGGAGGCCCTTCCCTTCTGGCCCTTGCCAGAAGTACAATTGCATTTTTTAAAAATGACTTTTTTCCCCAGGTAAATCATGTATGAGTGCAAATCTGTATTTACATTTGCATTGAAAACTATTTAGAAAACACGTAGAGTCTAGAAAATACGGTTGAATGTTAATGCAGTTAACAGATAAATCTAGTCCCTATCACATACAGAACAGTCTGTAAAGTGCTTTGGAAGTTCAAATGTGAAATAAATAATGCCTCTGTCCTTAAGTTTATTTTTACATACTCATTTAATAAACACTCATATAACTACTATAAACCAGCACTGTTTTAAGCACCACATGTATGAACTCATTTAATCTTTGTAATAGTTTCTGGAGACAACAGGTTAATATACAGAATCAAAAATCTAATGATTTACTCAGCAGCAGAATCAAAGTCATTTATCACTTGTCTCTTTTCTATATAGTCTTTGTCTTATAAGAG
>NW_007729803.1:2040-3382 GCF_000696425.1 Galeopterus variegatus | reverse complement strand
GCGATCCGTTGCCGGACACGAAAAAAGACAAAAAGGAAAAAATAAATAAATAAATAAATTAAATCGATTATAAAATTTTTTTCTCTTCCCTTGCTTATACCTCTGTGTTTACAACAATTGTGAAATTGTATTCATTTAGCTCTGTATGTCTGTGTAATCTGAGTTTACTGTGGTGATTTCTCATAGGTTCAGAGAGGATTAGTGATCTACGTTTGCTTTTTCAAGGGAGCTGATAAAGAACTTCTTCCCAAAATGGGTATGTGTTCGATGTTTTTTTCTTTTTTAAGAGTGAGAAAGACCAGCAATAGGCAAATGAACCAGAAGGAACAAGAAGCAAAATCTTAGATTGTGCTGATATGTAAGTGTATTAATTACTTAACTCTGTCTACTTTTGTTGGCTTTAGCTATTTGCCTGTTTCAGAGTTTAAAGTAAGCAAGTATAATTATATAGATTGATTTAGAAGAGTGTACACACATACACGGATATACCACACTTCTGCCAAGAATACAGAAACTTGTTTGAAGCAGGGTGGCCACATCGGGAACAACAGTTGCTGCATTTTTTAATATAGTATACCTAATCCCCCAGAGTCCCTAACAGGGGCAGTAGATGACATTGTATGTAGAAGTTGTGGGTCCCATCAAACCTGGACAACTCAAGCTTACATCATTATTATGGAAGAATTTACGTGAACTGTTTATATCATTTCTTTCTAGGAAATATATATAAATATAAGGTTCTCCTGGTTCTTGAAGCCAAACTCTATCATCACAGCCTCACTCCTTCAGGGACATGGAAGGCAGAGTCAGTGTTAAGGAATCTTTAAACAATAATTTATCTCCCTAAAGCTTGCTAGTATCCTGGACAGTCCATAGCACTGAACATTCCTTGTGGTAATTGCATAGGTTCAGATATACCAAATCAAATCAATATACTTTCTCAAGACAGTATTGAGATATAACAATATGTCCCAAGAAACCCACAAACCAACCTGAAATAATGTAGCCATCCCTGTGGTGGGGGTTAGATTATATTATCATTAGTAAAGGATAGCTCCCATTAGTTGGATTAATAAGAAATATATATTATACAGATGGGTAGTTTTAGCTTATAGAAGTTAACCTAGAAGAGCTAGCTTCAAGTAATGGAACTCCAGGACAAATAGCCCAATAAGGAACAGCTTGGACAAAGAGCTAAAGCTCCAAGAGGGAATTTTATACTGATACACAAAACATGTTTGACAACTTTGTCAAAGGAGGAAAACTAGACTTAAGAAAGCACTATGGGCCGGCCCGTGGCTCACTCGGGAGAGTGCGGTGCTGATAACACCAAGGCCACGGG
>NW_007729803.1:0-555 GCF_000696425.1 Galeopterus variegatus | reverse complement strand
CACTGGCTGAGCGCGGTGTGGGCGACGCCACACCAAGGGTTGCAATCCCCTTACCGGTCACAAAAAAAATTAAAAAATAAAAATAAAATAAAATTGACTTCCTAAAGTTGTCTCATGGAGTCTTAAATGGATCTTAATCAAAATAGGATGAAATAAAGCCCACCAAATTCATGCTGCATTTTGTTTTATGGTGATTAAATCCTTTGTGCCTCCATATTTGTTTTTGTGACTTCTACATACTGATAATTGTATACTAACAGCATTAATTGAATACATACATGCATAAGATTGTGGTGAATTAAAAACACTGAGGAAGTCCACCTTTGCTTTTTTAGTGGATAGTCTAACACATGTATCATGATTCTCATTAAAGAAATATGTGACTCAAGAATCACATCTGCTGGTTTGAGTTTTAATCCAAATAAGTGCATCTGTTATTGATAGCATTAGCTTATACTTCCCTCTATTCTAGGAGGCAAAATAAGCCAATATGATGGGATTCTTTTTTAAACTCCACATCATATTTTTTACACAGAGTCAGATATTTTTGATTAA
>NW_007729802.1:220541-221228 GCF_000696425.1 Galeopterus variegatus | reverse complement strand
ATTTCCCACTTTCCAGTTCTGAGTGTGGTGTTCAGAACGGGCTCTTTGGAGATGGATAGACGTGCGGTCAAGTCTCTGCTTGGTCACTTCTAAGCTATGTGACTCTGGGCCTTGAAAAATAGAGAAAAGTAATTCTACCTGTCTCAAAATGCTGATGGGCCTCATGAAACTGCTTCATAGGTGTTAGTTAGCTTTTTAAAAAAATTAATTAATTTTTAACNTTCTGTCTCAGCTCTCTCTAATTCATCCTAGATGAACTTAGGTGCCCCAGTAGCACTCTCTACCTCCACTATGGTAACAGCCATCAAGCTCTATTGGAATTGATGATTCTTTGTCTTTCCTGCTAGCTTATAAGCCCAGTGATAAAGATAGGACTATCTCATTTGTTTCCTTAGAGCTCAGTGTAGAGCCTGGAACTTGGCCAGTGCTGACAAAAAAGTTGTCAAATAAATTTTTGCAAATAGTGTTAATGTAACATTTTGGTGAGTAATGCACATCCTTTTGTACAAAGTTTCAATAGGGGGAGGTGGAGGGAGGGTTAGGGAGAAATTTGTAAAGGGCCACAAAAAAATGATTATATTGTGTAATGATAAATTTAGTAATTATCCTGATTTGAGGATCACGTTCTGCACACAGGTATTGATATTCAATGCTGTACCCCACAGATATGTACAATCAATTATGTTT
>NW_007729802.1:217950-219541 GCF_000696425.1 Galeopterus variegatus | reverse complement strand
GCTCTGCAGCCCTACCAGGGCTCCTCTTGGCAACCTCAGACAGGAGCTGAGGGGGTGGCTGGATGCCCCTTGGGTGAGATGTGTCCACCCAGTCCCCATCCAGCCGGACTTACTCATTAGTGTCACCGGCCTGACCTCCACTCGCATTTAATTTGTGACTCCAGTGTTTGGTCTGTGTTGTAAGTGAAGTAAAAGGAGGGAAAGATTAGCCAGTGAATCTATGAATAAAATACGAGTGTAAGAACATCCAGGTAACAAGGATCTGGTAGCAATTGTTTTTTTTTTTCTTTTTTTCATGACCAGCAAAGGATCGCAACCCTCAGTGTCGCGCCCGTACCGGACCGGGACCGGCAACGGGATCGCAACCCTCGGCGCTGCGCCCGCACCTCGCTCTGCCAGTGAGCCGCCGGTCTGTATGTGGGATCCGAACCCTCGGCGGGAGCTCCCAAGCGGCGCACTGTAGCAGTGCGCCACCGGGCCGGCCCTGGTAGCAATTGTTTTTGAAAGTGCCCTGTTTTACTGGATACAAAGTTTAATTCTTAAAGGAAGCCCTATCCAAATCTGTCTTTATGCTCCCAGCACCAGCACTGGTGGCAGAGGATGAAGGAAGGCTGGGATGCTTCTTGGCCAAGACGTGTACAGCCTACTTTCGTGAGCTCAGTAGCTCTGAGCACAGACCCCGTGATGTACTCCTCTCAGGCTCAGAGGAACCCTATTTCCTTTTGCTGGGTGGAGTATTTCCAACCTACTACATTTTCTTCACTAATGAATGACCTCCTTCCCCGTATTACTGGGACACTAAAACTAGAATGGCTTCTCTGGGCCCTGATATAGGAGCAGAAAAGCTTATTTGTTGGATCCCTTCTGTTTGTCCCTTATGTTCTCCAGGTCCCCTGGTTTCCAGGCTATTCTGATGAGCAGTTGAGGCTCCCTTCTGACTTCTAGTCGATGTGGACGTATGGCCTCAGTCAGTCCGTCACTTTCCTGAGGCTCACTTGTTCTCTACCTTACCATCCACAATGCCCTTAGCTTGACATATAGTACTTAAGGCACTCAATAAATAGCAGTAGGTTTTGTTATTATTATATTGTTGTTTTTTAAAAGAGGGGCTAGAATAAAGCCCCTCAAAAATGTTTATAGGAATAGTGAAGGCATATTTGTGAATAATGTGAATTCTTTGAAGGAAAATCTCTCTTGTTCTCTCTCTTTTTTAATTACAATATTGTTGTTATTTTCCAACTCATAAATGCTCTTATGTTCATCAATGACAGAAAGCAGCTCTTGTGGTACCTGTTTTCCTAAGGTGTACTAAGAATTATGGAGGTGCAGGCTGGAGGTCCCCATGCCCATGGCCTGCAGAGTGCAGGGTCCTGCCCTCTCATCTCTGATCACATCAGAATGTGGCTGATTTTCTGAGGAGGCATCATCCAATTCAGTGAAATGGATCTTTATTTTCACAATCTTTACAGAGATTAGAAAGAGCAGAATTTCATTTATCTTTGCCTGGAAAATAACTTTGCATTCACAACTGCTCCAAGAAGAGAAAAACAGAGGAAGCATTTTTTCCCTCCTTAATTTGATTATCCCCCAA
>NW_007729802.1:196178-217320 GCF_000696425.1 Galeopterus variegatus | reverse complement strand
TAAATGACAGGATTTCATTCTTTTTTACAGTTAGCTAGTATTTCATTGTGCATATATACCACATTTTTTTTTTGTCCATTCATCTATTGATGGGCATTTAGGTTGATTCCATCTCTTGGCTATTGTGAATATCTGCAATGAACATGGGAGTGCAGGTGTGCATTCAATATACTGATTTCATTTTCTTTGGATATATATACCCAGAAGTGGGATTGCTTTTAATGGGAGCTGCTAGAATATTAACATGTAATACTCTAATGACTAAATTTACTAATCATATGTGGATGATGGAATATGTAATGTATCATGGCAATCATTTTTTTTTTTTTTTACTATTTACTATTTAACAGTAATGGCTGTTTATTGATTGTTTCTCCTTTATTTCTCAGTGCAGTGTAATAAAACACTTTGCAAGTCATGTTTTATTTAATCCTCGTGGTATGTGTACTATCATTATCCTCATTTTATGGATGAGGAAACTGGAATTTTGAGAGATTGTATCTTTCTCTAAGTCATGGTGAGTAAGTGGAAGGTTAAGATTTGAACTTGAGGAGTCTAGCTCAAGACTTGTGGCCATTACTCTTTCTTGCCTTCTGACAATGTATTAATATACTAGATACAGAGTCCTAGCAGCTATGATATGTACCATCATAAATAATTCTTTGTGAACAGACTGTGTCCTGGCCTGTTCCTCCATCTGTAACATATCTGTCCCGAGGCAGGGTAAATTGGAAATGCAGATGATCAATTGATTTTCTGGGAGCTCTGGGCCTGACTGGATTTACCTTACTCTGAGTTCCCATAGCAGTTGGTGGGCTGGGATTCCTTAGTTTATAAGTAGAATTGACTGATGTGTTAATTTAATCCTTGTTTTTATCACTTGTGTAACTAAGCATGAAGTAGGCATTTAATAAACCCTTATTTATTTGCATATGAGTCTTTCCAGAAATAGTCTATACACNACTTGTGGCCATTACTCTTTCTTGCCTTCTGACAATGTATTAATATACTAGATACAGAGTCATAGCAGCTATGATATGTGCCACCATAAATAATTCTTTGTGAACAGACTGTGTCCTGGCCTGTTCCTCCATCTGTAACATATCTGTCCCGGGGCAGGGTAAATTGGAAATGCAGATGATCAATTGATTTTCTGGGAGCTCTGGATTTACCTTACTCTGAGTTCCCATAGCAGTTGGTGGGCTGGGATTCCTTAGTTTACAAGTAGAATTGACTGATGTGTTAATTTAATCCTTGTTTTTATCACTTGTGTAACTAAGCATGAAGTAGGCATTTAATAAACCCTTATTTATTTGCATATGAGTCTTTCCAGAAATAGTCTAAGTATACACAAGCAAATGTTCCCTTTCTTATTCCCATATGGAAACATGTTATACATGCTGGAATGCACATTGCATTTTACATTTGGCTTTTGCAAAAATTTTCTTCAATTTGCCATTTTTCTTTTTCCATGAAGATATTTTAAATTTATATTTGATCTTATTTGTTTATCTTTTCCTTTATGGTATCTAGGCTTTTTCTCTTGCTTATAAAGGACTCCCTTACTCCAAAAATAAAAAGAAGAGTCCCTATATTTTCTTTAGCACTTTCATGGTGTAAATTTTTACATCTAATTCTGTATTCTATTAATAATTTATTTATTTATTTTATTTTATTTATTTATTTTTTGTCCTTTTTGAGTCCGGCCCCACCACGCTCATCCAGTGAGTGCTGTGAGTGCACCGGTCATCCCTATATAGGATCCGAACCCGCGGCGGGAGCGCTGCTGCACTCCCAGCACCGCACTCTCCCGAGTGCGCCACGGGCTCAGCCCAAGAATTTATTTTTGACATAGGAGTTAGGTAAGGCTTCACCTTTATTAATTTTTTTAAATGAGTAATCAGTTTTCATCTATTATTAGTGGAATGATCCATGTTTCCACTACTGAATCTGAATGACACCTTTATCATGTACTAATTTTCCATGTGTATATGAATCTATTTTGGACTTCCTCTTTCTTGTTCATGGACTTGTCTGTCTTTTTCTTCCTGCATCACTACCAAACTGTTTTAATTACCAAACCTTTAAAAAATGCTTTAGTATCTGGGTCACTCTCCTCCTCACATCATGAAAGTTTAGGGTAGATAATGACCCTAGAGGCTATTGAGCAAAATGTTGTTGATTTATAGAGGAGATAGCTGAGTCCCTGAGAAACAAGCAACATTCTCCAAGGTCCCATCCCCAGGTGCCAGCAGAGCCAGAAATGAACCTGGGGTGTAGGTTGGTAAAGTGGATTTTGAACCAGAAGACTGGACTTGAAATCACAGCTCTACTGCATTAGCCTTGCCAGCCCTCAGAGCCTCAGTGTTTTTACCTGTAAACAGTACTTACCTTATAGGTGGCCCTGAGCAATGCAGGAGACATCCCGGGGCATCACCTAACACAGGGGTAGCCACAGAGGACATCTTTTTTTTAATGGGGTACAGAGTTATATTTTAATACATGTATACAATGTGTAATGACCAAATCAGAGTAGTTAGCAAATTCTTCATTGCAAACAGTTATGAGAACATTTGAGCTACTCTCCTCTAGCCATTTGAGAACATATAAAAAATTATCACTGGTTATACGTGCATAGCACTACTGTACACCACTAGAGCTTACTTTTCCTACCTAGCTGTAATTTTGTGCTCATTAACCTCTTGCTGTCCCCTCTTCTTCCTCCCCTTCCCAGCCTCTAGTAACTACAGTTCTACTGCGCAGAGGACATCTTGAAGGTATTTAGTTGGCTCTGAGCTGAGGATTTCTGAATCCAATCCAGTGGTGTGTCTCCATTTCACCACATTCGTCCATTTCATATCCATGCCATGGCTTAATAATTTGAACTTTAGAAGTCTTTCCTAAAAATATTCTGAAGGATATTATTATGTATTCTTACAAAAAACTGGTTCTGTGAGGAAAAAAATAGATGCTAGGAAAAGGTAAGTTAGATCAAATTAAGGAAGATCTTTGCTACAACTGTCCAGAAACTTTAGTATGCTGATGTCTACCATGAGTCACTAGAGGTCATGTGTTTCCCAAGTCTGCTTGATCCTGGAACACACCTCCACTCCCACGCCCCCGTTTAACTTTTGCAAAACGCCTGGGAGAATTTCAAAGAACAAATACTGTTTACTTTAGAGCAGTATTTCTCACACTCAGGAAGAAATTCCTTTCAAAAGAAAGAAAAAAGAACCTTGTAGACACCCAGAATTGCTTTATGTAATAATTATTACTTATTTTAAGCTAATTAGGGACAAAGATAAGACTAACACATTTATAGCTCTTTTGGAACTATGAAGCCAAATCATAACTAACTAAATGAAAATACAATGTCAAAGTTAATAAAGCTTAAGTTAATGATATTGATTTAATATGGAGAAGGACACTGTTTGCTGGACGTGAGTTTATATTTGATATGAATATGGTACCAACTGCTATGGCTAAGGTCCTAGTTTGGGAGCCTGCATAGTGGTGTGCTGTGTGATGACCCAGTTTCCTCACTAATTGCTGTTTTTATTTGTAGTGCTGATGAGCCCCTTATTTGTATGGTCACCAGCATATCCTGTGGCTGAGACTTGGAGGGAATGTATCAGAGAAATAAGTCTTTCTGTGCTTTTTCTGTTTCACTCCAAGGCAATCTTAAATGCAAACATAAAGACACCCATTGAAATCTCCTGGCAGTCCTTAGTTAAACATAAAGACACCCATTGAAATCTCCTGGCAGTCCTTAGTTATAAGTAGCTTTTTACGTGATCCAGAACAAGTTCATTTTAACTTTTGAGATAGTCGTAGAACAGAAAAGACAACATAAAAAAGAAAAGACAACATAAAAAATTCTTATGCAGACTCATGGGTCCTTGAAGACAGGTCTCCATCCTCCAAGAGTATTTGAGAGACAGGACTCTAAATCAGACAACTACAGTTCACAGTTTGTTAGTCAGTTACAAATACTTCAGGCATACCTGGAGGGAGGTTTCTTATTTCGATTTATTGAAAAGCACTGACCTTGAGATCACAAAATTATTACTTAATCTTACTACTAAATTATCAGTGATTTAAGTTCCTCGGGTTTAAGTGATAGTTTAGAAATTTCATGGCATATGTAAGTCAAATCAATATTTAAAATTTTTATGTTAAAACACAATTTCATGTTTAAACTTAATGTGCTTACTTGAAGGGAAGAGTGCAATATAAATGATACATAGTGTTTTCTTAAACTTGTTTTTTTGGTAATGGTAAATGTTTTGAAGATGGGCTTTTCAAATGTTAGGAGCTACTAAGATTGATAGCTTTGCAAATTGGTTTTAAGTATTTTGAATTTATAACTATCATCATGTTGCAAAATAACATTGACTTTGGAATGGCTTACTTCCTTTTGTAGTAATTCAAAAATATTATGACAGCTATAGTTTTATGGTGAGCATAAAAACCAGTGAGGTAAGTTCAATGAGGTAAGGTTAGTGTTGGAAGTTTTATTAACAAAAAGTTTAAGTATTAACACATGAGTTACAATTCCCATGTGTTTTTAGAAATATGCTGGAACTGAACTGAACATTAAAATTTGAACTTTGGACTAGTCACTTAAAACCACCTAATTTTAGTGTAAGAAGTAGCCAAAAACTTAAGTATGAAAACAGGCTTCATAAAGTTGGCTGGGTTATTAACCCACATATGATATGAATTCTTCCACGTAGGTGATGCAGAGCACTCTTAACCCAGCATTGTTTTCTTCAAGTAGGTGGCATATGAGACTGGGGTATAATTTTTTGACATGTAGGTAAGACAAATGCGTCTTTACAACCTGAAAATCTCAACTGTGTTATTAACAAGCTGGTGATTGTAACTTAACTTTTATAAGCACAGCATGTGGTTAAACAATACTAAATATCCCTGAATCCTATTTTTTGAATAGAAATTATATAAGAGAACAGTCATAATCTAAGAGAAAGATATATTGTAAATTATGAAGCACTTCATAATACAGCCATTATTGTTTCTCTTTGTGCTGTCTAAATATTTTTAAATATAATACAGATTTTTTCCCCCTCATCAAGTATAAGCCTTCGATGGCTAAATGGAAGCCAGCACATAGAATTGGGATTATATAGTTTTCCCCTCTCCATTCAGTATCACTCTAGTGACTGCAGTGATGAACAGCAGGATAAATACATCATTGATCTTAATTAGCCATCTTGAAGAACTGAAGGGCTTAATTGAAATGACTAAATCTCTTGTTACTCGTAACTGAGAGAGAGAGAGAGACCCTGTAACAAAAGACTGAAAACCAGAAGCCCTTTTAGAAAAGGGGTTTCTCTTGGTTTTGAAGAGATATATAGATGTTTTCTCCTTACAAGTTTATGTTAATTTGATCTCAGACAGCTGCATCTATGTGGGAGTGAATCTGTAAATTTGCAGAGGTGTCCTAATGAGTCTTCTGGAGAAATGTTGATCTAATTACAGGATTGTTCATCCAGCGCAGGTAGACTAGGTTAGATTCCAGTCCAAGTTCCATTGTATCAGGACCTTCCAAGTCATGTAGCCTCTGGATATTTCCCAGACATCTCATACCACGTATGCCTAATCCTGAACTCTTAATATCCTTTCCTCAAGTCCAGTTCTCCCCAGTCTTTCCCAGCACAGGCAATAATTCCACTATCTACTGATTTGTTCCAGCTAGTAGCCCAGGAGTTATCTTTGATTTCTTCCTTCCTTTTACCCCCACACATAGAAACCCTCTCAGTTCTGCCGACTGTCTCCTGATCATATCTCAAGATGCATCCCAAACATATCCCCATTCTCCCTCTCCACCACCTTCATCCTAGTGGTGGCAGCCACTGTCTCCCTCCTGGTCCACTGCAGCACCTCCCTACCTGTCCCCATCCTCCATTCCTATCCTCTCATGTCTGTTTGCCATAGTATAGCCGGAATGAATTTTTTTTAGAAAAAGTACATTAAATTGTCCCATCCTTGGCCAATAACAAGACTCTATTGGTCTTAAATAACTTCCTTGCTTTCCAGTTTAACAAGGTATTCTACACTCACCGTGTACCTTTTTTTTCTTCAGACCTAAAATCAGTAATTTCTACAATGAAAATGGATTTCTTTAAGTGAGAAATGGTTTTTAGAGACCACAATCTGGGCATTTGGGGTGGGTGCTCATTGCTACAAAGGTGGTCAGTTTTTTTCTAAGCCTTTTTAGTGGACAAAGCTAGAAAATATTTTTTTGAAAGAGAAAATACAGGGCCGACCCTGTGGCTCACTCGGAATAGTGCGGCGCTGGGAGTGCCGAGGCCGCAGGTTTGGAACCTATATAGGGATGGCCGGAGCACTCACTGGCTGAGTGCGGTGCGGGCAACACCAAGCCAAGGGTTACAATCCCCTTACCGGTTGGAAAAAAAAAAGAAAATACATCATGTGTTCATACTATTTACAATTTGAATTTAGTATTACAAAGCTTTTACTCAAGTTCTTAGATTTTATGTCTGTATTATTCCCCTCATCCTAAAACTCACGTTACTAATGATATTGGCATACCAGTTCTTTGCTCTGCCCCCACCCCAAACCTCACAATATGTGGTTGAGTAAGTCACAGACTCCACTGTCTTGTTAAACAGCTTAATATCTAGAACAATGTATCCTTAACACCTAGAACAATGTCTGGCACATTGCTTCTTCATATTTATTCAATGAATGAATAAATGATTCTAGTTACTGGATGGAAAAAGAACACCTACAAAGAAGAGAAATCTGAAATCAAAATAGCTGCAGAAGTCAAAGAGAGAAGGGCATAACAACCATAGGGTAAAAGATGGACATCCACACATCTATAGAGCCAGATTTCATGGTGTAGCTGCTGAAGAACATTTTTTCTGAAAAACAACTTTTGCTGTAGTTAGAGATAGGTGTGAAAGAATTTATGAAAACAATGATTATTCTGAATTCTTCTTTCAGCAAGACTCCAGAAAGATTCATGCTAACCGAATCACCAAGCCTATTAGGTCATTGACAATTATATGGTTCTCTTTGGTAGAGATCAGTAGCCTCTGATGGTTAGAGAAGGGAAGGCTGTAGGAAGCCTGACCCCTGACCTTGCCTCCAGGTAGTACATCACAGTCATATAGCCCCTCTGAGCACTACTTGAAGTTCCAGCTCTCTGTCCTTTTGAGGCCATGAAAGCTTTGACCTAAGTCAATGTGATATTTCCTATGGCAGGGATCCACCAACCTTGTGTTTTCTGTTGAGACAAAATCCTTACTGAAGCATCTACACGAAGAAGATCGAAATTCTAAGCCTAGGACTCCATTCCAAGGATTGAAACTTTTGGGCTTACTGGAGCCGTAGACCTGCACTGACAGTATGGTAGCCATGAGCCACATGTGGCTACTGTGGCTAGTCCTAATTGACATGTGCTCAAACTGTGAAATAAGTGCTGAATTTTGAAGACAATATGAAAAAAAAGAATATAAAATATCTCAGTATTTTCATATTGATTACATGTTAAGTAATACTATTTTAGATATAGTGGAGTAACTTAAATATATTATTAAAACTAATTTCACCTGTTTATTTTTCCTTCTTGAGTGTAGTTATTAGAAAATCGAAAAGTGCAGATGTGCCTTGCATCATGTTTATTTTGGACACATGGTCTTAAATCTTGCTCCTGGAAGTAGGTGTGCCTATGCAACCTCTCCAGCCAATCCACACATCTCAAGCACAACTCATGTCACCAAGGGAAAATCACTCCTCACATCAATTTTGTTAACGGACCAGTTTTCAGGTGTTCATCAAATATAGAGGATATCTAAGTACTGTTGGTCATTGACTCTGGAATGTTGGCTTTTAATTAAAGTCTTTCATAAGCTAATTAACTGCCCTTGGAGAATTGATTCCCATTTGGGAAATATGTTCATCCACCTACACACCCACCCAGCCACCCATCTTGACACCCCTCCATACTGACACACACATATCATCCAGCGTATGCTGAAATATTTTAAAGTAAATGTCCAAAAATATAACACTGTGGTACATGTTAGAGCACAAAACCTCATTTGCTGGTTCTTGATTCTTCTAGAGGGCCGTTGTTCAGAAACATTTATTGCATTCCTGCAGCATATAAATCATGGGATTAGAAGGTGTGGAAAGCAGAATAATAAAATATAATAACAATAGCAGAAATTTATTGAGTGTTTCTAGGTGCCAGGCACTGTGCTAAGTGCTTTACATTTGTTATTTAATTTAATCCTCAAAATAACTTGATGAAGGAGATACTGTTATTATCCCCATTTTTCCAACAATAGCAGAAATTTATTGAGTGTTTCTAGGTGCCAGGCACTGTGCTAAGTGCTTTACATGTGTTATTTAATTTAATCCTCAAAATAACTTGATGAAGGAGATACTGTTATTATCCCCATTTTTCTTGCAGCACCTTAGTTTTGTTCTTGATATTTGGAAAGCTGTTGTCATGAGTTGGGTGGACATATATATCTGCAAGGAGAGGGTGTTGCAAAACAGAGTTGTCCTCTTGTGCCACTTATCTATCCAAACTGAAACTCAAGCTGCTGAGCTTAAGGGGATCCTTTCTCTTAAGTCTCTTTCTCTCTTCTCCCCGAGGTCTTGATCATTAACCCCTGTGTCCATTTCCCAGGGTTCTACTGCTTCTTCCTTTTAGCTCTGTTCTTGTCTCTCTGTCATTTTCTCCCTTCTTTGGATTTGGGGTGAAAGGAGAGGGTCCTACATGGAGAAAGAGTGGAGGGAGGTACAATGTCCTTATTTCTTTTAGGTTCATGATAATCTTTAAGACAAACAAAGCTCTATAGTTTTCAGGTTCCTACTTCCTAGAAGAACCAGGGGAGATTATTATAATAATATCTGAGTGATTCAACATATCCATACCGTAAATTCAACCCATGCTGGGGGCTGGGGATTGGTGGGGGGAGATCCTGCTTCTCAAGGTCGCTTGAGGGTCCTGACTTTTGGAAGTTGTCCCATCCTGTAGCTCTACCATCTGGAAAACGTAGTTTCCAAGATCTTTGAGGAAGGGGAGAGGTGGGGGTGGTATAGGCAGGAAGTGATGTATCTCACTTCAGCTTACATTTCATGAATAAACACAGGGCTTCATCTTCCTGCAAGAAGGCTGGGAAGGGCTATCCTTGTGTTCGGGAAGGAGAGTTGGATATGAGTGAGTACGAGTGGTTACCACCACAGCAAAGTTTTAGGATTTAGGCTATTTTCAGTGTTTGTGTCTTTGGAGGCTGTGTACATTATGCATGCTTCCAACTTTGAAACTGTCTCCCCATTTGAGTGATTGCAAATATACCCTTAACCCAGAGCTACTATTAGGAAAAACAAACAAACGAGACTTTGAATGTGAAATAAAACTATATTGGGAGCTTTTGTGAGTGTTTCAGTTTCATTTTCTGTTCAAGTTGTTCTTTGTGATAGCATGTTTATTCAATTCCTGAAGTGTTGTCAAGCAAGCAGTCTTTAATCTGTGAAAATTTTCAAGTGGCCCCTTTTTCTCCCTCCAGTGTTTTTTTCTCAAGTGTTGCTGTAGTCACTTTACAATTGAAACGAACCATTTGATTTTAAAAAATTATTTATGGCACATCAAGTAGCACTTAGTGTTTTGTCACAACATTGAAACCGTTTCTGAAGGCCTATGTAAAATATAGCAGAAAGGTCAGGAGCCTTATGTATAGAACTTCTAGAAACATACCTCACCATTGGAACTGGTTATAATTCCTGGGTGCTGACATAAAGATTAATAATGCTTGACTCTGATTTTGGCAATTTTTGCCAATTTCGTTGCCATAGTCCTTTTCTTTCAAGTTATTACCTGGAACTGAAGTGATAACAAATGTTTTATGTTTTATACTGCCAGATAAAAGGTTAAATTTTCATGTGTTACATGCTCTTAAACACACACATACACACACACACAAATACACGCACAACTGGATCAAAAGGAAATGAGTAATTCTCTTAAAAAGAAGAGCTTGTCCTAGTTTTAACATTAGGTGACTAGTTCCCATGTGGTTAAGTCATAAGCAAAAATTGGAAATTCAACCGTATGGGTCTTTGTGAACTGACTATATCATACAGTTCTAATTTTCTTTTGTTTTTCTGGGAAATGATAGTGCTGTTTGCTTTGCCAAGTTTTATTATTGAGTCAACTGCCAAAGTTTAAGAGAGAGAATCAAGTGCTCTTAAAATTATTTGGTGTTGAGTGAAGAGGCAGAGAAAGGTATTCCATATTCCTGAACATTTTAACTTTTATGTCTCTACCTGATGTTGGACTATAATCTAGACTTCAGGGCTTTTCTGATTCTTTTTTAAATGATGTACACTATTGAGTAAAGTCAGAGTATTAGTGAGGGGAACTTTAATTCCTCTGATTGATACCCAGTTTGGAACTACATATTCTAATTTTTAACAGAATATATTCTTTCTTACCTTATCGTCCCTGTATTTAAACTTCTGTGTGCCAGAAGGCCTGTGCGCCTGCTTGTGGTTTTGCTCCATCTGGAAGTTCAAATTTGACTTTAGAAATGATGTCATACTTGCTTACTGCAAACTGGGCTAATGGTTGAGAATTGGATGCGGTACAGGTCAAAGTTTTGTCTTTTTTTTTTTTTCAAAAGACCCTCAAACTTCGTTTCTTGATTCTAGGAGACTGTGCAAAGTCTAAGGATAGAGTGAAGGTGATTGAAGGGCATGATCCAAATTCCTTTGAAGTTAAGTACATGCTTTCCAGCACATGAAAAATAAACTCTGAAACAGAAGACTTCGGCTGGCACAGAGTCCCTGCTGCCATGTTGAGTTTGCATGTTACGAGTGCTGCGTTGATCACAACCATCCTTGCTCTCTGTTTTGTTCCTGGAGAAATATTCTCATGGCTGGGGTTGCTTTTCATCTCTTCTGGACTCAGGAAGATGCGTCAGGGCACTGATAGATCACACATGGCAAGAAGGTGCTACAAATGTTAAGCCTTGAAGTCTAGGTTATTTTCCAACATCAGGTAGAGACATAAAAGTCAAAACGTTTGGGAATATGGAAAACTTTTCTCTGTCTCTTCACTCAACGCCAAATAATTTTAAGAGCCCTTGACTCTCTCTCTCATCGTTACAGAGTCTCTTTTTCTAAACTCTCTCCAGCACCACTCACTACCTCCCATATTGTAATTTATTTATATCACAGTTTGGATATTGGGCATTTCCTTTGCTCCAGATATAGACCATCCAGCTGTGGGACTAATGGGGCCACAGTCATGGGTTTCTTCTCAGAGTCTTACTGAGTCCACGTAAGCCCATGTGCAAAAATCTACAATTGATTGTAACCCCTTATAACCACTGCTATAATCTGGAGTGATCAGCCTGTCCTGCCAGTTCCCAAGAACCCACCAAATGCCCATTCTTTATGCTTAAACTAAAATCCATAAGTTCTTACCAGATATGAAAAAAACCCAAAGAAAAGTAGTGGTGTTATTCCAGGTTGGTACATGAAGATAACTTTAAGCAAAGATAGGCCACTTGAGAATCTGGGATGCTTAAGCTTTAGTGCACTTGGTGTGAAATGTCATACAGGAAAGGGAAGATCCCCAGGACTTGAGTATCTCCTCCACCTTCCCAGCCCCTATATCTCCCTGGGGATAATGTGAGAGGAGGCACAGCTGTCAGGTATTTGAGGAATCTGCAGTCCTCGCCCTCTCCAGTCATGGAATGTTCACCCTTTCTGGTCATGTGGTCAGGGCCGCTGTGCCTTGTGGGCTCCAAACACCTGTCATCACCACTGCCTCTACTGGGACCTGCCAGCTTCCTCCTCCTCTCCCAGCTAGAAACTCGAAAAAACTCTCCTCACCCACATCCTCATCACCTTTGACCTTTAGAAACATAACTTTGGCACCTCTTTCTTGGTAAGGAGTAAGAAAATGGTATTCTACTTCAATAACTTTTCTTTATCTCTAATGTCGTCATCCTTCCCTGATATATTCTGCCAAATTTTCATTCCTTCCTTTAAAATAATAAAATGTCAGGAACTTAGAGACTATCTCTTCCTGGCTCTTTGTTTTACAGATGGAGTGACTGAGGTTGGAAGGCTGGGTCAGGGGAACGAGAATTATTTGTCCTGATCCTCACAGATGGATTACGTGTCCTCTTTCCATTGTTCCTATTGGCTTATTATGGTATTCTCGCATTCTTTTTGTTTTAAATTTCTTTTGTCTTTTTTTTCTTTTCATCCTCATTTTACTTGCCTGTAGTATAAAGAAGCAAAAATGTTCAACAAGATTTATTTTAAAGTGCAGGAACCCCCTTTTCCCCCATCCCATTTTTGCTTCCTTAAGACAACCTCCTTTAACTCTTTTTGCCTGAATATCTCTAAAGAATATGTTTGTATCTCTGCTTCCTGATTGTTGATGTAGCTACTATCTATTGACTTCCTGGTATTGCGGGTGAGGATTAAACTCTTTCATCACCCATGTGAACCCTATCCCACCCTCCCCTCTTCATTCTAATAGGGTTATATGGCAATTTAGTTGTTAGGCTGTTTTTTTTGTTTTGTTTTGGTCTCTCTCTTTCATGAAAGAGATTGTCACAAGATGTTTGTTAATCCTTAGTTACATAATCATATATTTTTCTTTCTTTCTTTTTTTTTTTTTGGTGACCGGTAAGGGGATCATAACCCTTGGCTTGGTGTTGCCTGCACTGCGCCCAGCCAGTGAGCGCACCGGCCATCCCTATATAGAATCCGAACTCACAGCCTCGGCGCTCCCAGCGCCGCACTCTCCTGAGTGAGCCACGGGGTAGGCCCATAATCATATATTTTTCAACATTATTAAAATACAAATTATAACCATATATTGAAGTATAAAGAATTAAACCGTACAGTTCAATGAGTTTTGACAATCTGTATGCCATATAACCACTCTCCTGGTCAGTTTAGAGAACAAAAAATTCCCTCCTGGTCCTTTGCAATCAGTCCCACTCTAGGCAGCCATTACACTGATTTTTTTTTATTTTTTTTTTTGGAAGGGGGATCAGGGAGAAAATTTATTGTGGCCATTTATTCAAATTGATTGTTAAGAATTATGTGAATGTGAGCAATTGGTTCCATTTGTATTATTGGGTTTCTGTGTATAAGGTTTTAAGATAATGTCTTCCTTAATAACAATCCAGAAGTTACTTTTCTTTTTTTTATTGGTTATGAATATTCATAAGATACAAAGCTGATTGTCAATCCTTGTGCCCAAGATGTGAAGGCCAGATCCATACTGGCAGCATGCCCATTATCATAAATTGTGATTGTACCCTGTATCCCCCACCCAATTACCCCCATCTTCCCTTCCCATCCCTCTTTTCCCCCACTCCACTTTGTATCCCTAGGTATGCTCTCTCTCGCTGCAAGTCCAACACGACACTGTGGTCTTTCTTTCCTTCCTTCTTTCTCTCTTAGCTACCTACCACTTGTGAGTGGGTACATGCAGTATATATCTCCCTCTGTGCTTTGCTTATCTCACTCAACATGAGTTTCTCCAAGCTCATCCATGTTGTTGCAAATGGGAGAATTTCATTCTTTTTTATGGCAGAGTAGTATTCCATGGTGTATATACACCACAGTTTCCTTACCCAATCATCCATCAATGGACATTTAGGTTGGTTCTGTGTCTTGGCTGTCATAAACAGAGCTGTGATGAACACGGGAGTGCAGATATCCCTTTGACATGATGATTTCCATTCTTCTGGGTTTATACCCAGAAGTTGGATTCCTGGATCGTATGGAAGATCTATCTGTAGTTGTCTGAGAAACTTCCATACTCTTTTCCATAGTTGTTGTACTAATTTACAGTCTCACTGACAGTGCAGGAGTGTTCCTTTCTCTCCACACCCTCGCCAGCATTTGTTATTCACCATTTTTTTGATTATAGCCAGTCTAACTGGAGTGAGATGATATCTCAATGTGGTTTTAATTTGCATTTCACTGATGGCTAGTGATGCTGAGCTTTTTTTTCATGTACCTGTTGGCCATTTGTATATCTTCCTTTGAGAAATGTCTATTGAGCTCCTTTGCCCATTTTTTAATTGGATTATTTGTTTTTTTAATGTGTAATTGCTTGAGTTCCATGGATATTAATCCCTTGTCGGCAGGGGTATCTGCTGAAATGGTAGCACCTCAATTCAGCAAAGGGTTTTAATCTTTTTTTTACGCCCAATAAAAATAAATATCTTGGGAGTAATGTATTAAATGTCATTGTTCAGCTGAAAACAGTTTCCTTGGAAATCTCATAGACTATTATTGACAATAATTAAGGACAATAACTTCAAATATAATGTTTGTCACAGTTAGTTTTTAAACTAGATTAATGTGCATTTATAAACAAGGTTGAAAATATGGTAGATCAATAAAGTAGAATTTAAAAAGACTTTAGATGATTGACTTTAAAATGGTCTTTTGGTGGTCTTCATATTCTTTGGATTGATTGTCTCATTTTTCTATGACCTAGTCTTAGTTTAGAAACACAACTTTCTTAACACATGGTCTTCAGAATGTTAAATTAAAAAAAAATAAAGCTTATATGTTCTCCTTTTATTAATGACATTTGAAAAGCAGGAATTTTAATTTTCTAATTTTTCAACTGCGATAGAAATAGGATTTGTTTTGTATGCTTTGTCTTTTTTTTTTTTTTTAAAGAATTTGGAAAGCACTCTTTCATAAAGCTGGAGAATGGGTGTTACATTTCTGTATTAGTTTCTTCTTCCAGCAGCATTAACTTCCTCATGGCAACATATATTTTTCTAATTTAGGAGTGTTTCTCTATGTGTCAATCTTGTTCTTCCAGATGTCTGTGCATGGCTTATTGTGTTCTCTATGTTCCTCGAGGATGCTGCAAAGTGCGAGAAGTGTTTTACCCTTTGTAGGCTTTCAGAGACATAGAGTATTAGTGTGCTTTGTTTCCAGCTTAAATAAACATGTTGTTTCCCATAAGCAGGGAAACAAACATGGAAACATACTACTGTTTCATAATTTCTTATTTCATAGAAACCTTCTCTTTTTTAAAAAAATGCATCACTGTTCAGAGACACATACAACAAGGCTTTAAGGTAGATACAGGTTGTTTAAAGGCCTGCCATGGAGGTGCTCTTGAGTAGTGGTTTGATCATGCTGTGCTTCGGAGGCATATGGCTGCCCCACGTCCTCCAAGGGCACCAGCGATGGTTATTGGTGTCCTCTTCATAAAACCACAACTTTCTTTCTTTTTCCTGATTTCAGGTAGATGCACTAAGATTACGACTAGAAGAGAAAGAATCTTTTCTCAATAAAAAAACAAAACAGCTGCAGGACCTTACAGAAGAGAAGGGGACACTGGCTGGAGAGATTCGTGACATGAAAGATATGTTAGAAGTGAAGGAAAGAAAAATCAATGTTCTTCAGAAAAAGGTGAGTAGGTGACATAAGCCCTTCAGCTTGGGAGTTGGTTTCATCCATGTTTTGTCATTTTAGAAAAAGTTTGAGCACATGGAAAATAAATTATTTTTTAAGAATTATAGGCTAGGAAGTATAAATTTTTTACTTACTGGTATTTAACTTGCTGGCAGTTGTATCATATCATTTTTAGCATGACCTGTTGAATTTTCTATTTGATTACCTAAAAATTAAATAGTGATGAATTTTTTTTTCATTTGTCAGCTTAAACATAGAGGTAGTTATAGAAACTTAAATATAAATATAAAATAAGAAAAAGTCCAAAAAGTTGGTTAACTTTTCCTTTTTCCTTTATGACAGTTAGCAGTGTATTTGTGAGTCTTAAATGTATTGTAGATGTATTTTGTATTCACATAAATTTTAGTAGACCCTATCCTTCCAAACCCATGCAGATTTTTGGGGGGCAGGGGTAATGTTTTATACCTACTTCTTAATTGGAATCAATGGAGTTAATGTATAATAAATTCCAGCCAGAGTGACCTAACCCAGAAACTGCTTGACCTAGACTGTTCTTTCCTTCCTTCATTCAGCAGCTCATTTTCTCAATTATAGAAGAACCTGATTTTGTGACAGCACCTCAATTTTCTTTTGGACAATTCCCATTTGCTATTGTGGGCAGTTTGGGTGGGACTATAGAGTATCTTGCTATCACTTAGAAAAAGGGTAGGCAAGAAGAGAAACTAATGCCTGCTTTTTTATGAAGAATAGAATATGCTGGAAAGATATAGGGCTTTCAGATTAACAGGCAACCAGCATGGAAACAGGGCAGAAATCAGTGGTGTGGGCAGCAGGAGCTGGCTGGTCAGGATGCTGCCATAGACAGGCAAGTTGACAGGCACCATGCTGCAGCTGCAGGCAAATGGAACTAACTGGTTCCTCCTCTTGATGTCACTTGCCATCATCATCTCTCACCTGGCTTCAATCAACAGCATCCTAGCCGTTTTTCCTACTTCTACCCTTATGTTTCCTACAGCCTGTTCTTAACACAGAAGCAGGACTAATTCTTTTAAAACATAGAAAAATTCATGTCACTTTCTGAATGAAACTCTCCAGTCACAACCACATAATTTGTGGGGACCAGTGCAAAATGAAAATGTGGAGCCCCTTGTCCAAAAATTGAGAATTCCAGGGTGGTAACAGTAGAGCATTAAACTAAGCACGGGGCTCTGTGCAGCCATACAAGTCCCAGGCCCATGAAGCTATCCCATCCCTTGTGGCTTCCATCTTCATTCAGAGTAACAGTGGAAGTCCTTGCAAGGGCCCACTGCACCCTGCATGATTGGGCTGCCTCTACGTGGTCTGACCTCCTGCCTCACCACCCTCCTCTTTGGTCATGTTACATTAGCTACTATGGCCTTTGTGCTCTTCTGCAGACATGTCAGACATACTCTCTCAGGGCCTTGACATTTGCTGTAGCCTCTTGGGAGGAATCTCACCTCCTGGACCTGTGCTGCCCAATGTGGTAGCTGGGAGCCACATGTGGCTATTAAGGCCTTGAGTTGAGATGCACTGTCAGTGTGAAATACACACAATATTTGGAAGACTTATTACAAAAAAAAGAATGTAAATCTCTCATTAATTTTTTTTATATTGATTATATGTTGAAATGAAAACCTTTTGGACATGTCAGGTACGATAAAATATTAAAATTCATTTCACCCATTTTTTTCCTTTTTTGATGTGGCTACTAGAAAGTTAAAAATTACCTATGTGGCTCATATTATGTTTCTATTGGACAGAACTGCTCGAAATATCCACATGGCTCATGCATTTGCTTCTTTCAGGTCTCTGCTCAAATGGGTACTTTGTTACAGGCCTTCCTTGCCCATCCTGCATAAAATAACATGGCCGTCTGCATTGCTACATTCCATATTCCCTCATCCAGTTTTATTTTTCTAAGTAGAACTTATCACCACCTGACAAATGTATACATTTTAAAAATTTGTTCTTTCATACTACTAGAATATAAATTCCAGGAGGGCAGGTTTTATTTTCCACTGTTATATCTTTAGCTCCTAGAAGGTATACATGCTCAATAAATATTTGTTGAGTGAATGAATGAATGAATGAATGAATGAATGAATGAATAAACTTGCTCCAGAGTTAAAGTCTTGGATAGAAGTATTTGACTGGCCAAGCTCAGGCTACATGCCCAACCCCGCCAGGAAAAACCTTTCCTGCGAATTTGACTTAAGGACAGAGCTATGCAAAGATGACAGCAACAGCTGGCACTCATTTGTTTCTGTGCAGGGGCTGTGATGTGATTATCAATGAATGCCTCATATCTACACCCCCACCTACCCATGCTTCTGCCTCTTCATAAATGAGTTCTTCAGTCTTTCCTAAACTCTGAGAGCCAGCTACTCTCCTCCCAATGCATTCCTGTTCTGGTCAGCCAGAAACCTAAATGGTGCACTCATGTACAGAACAACGTGGCTGTCATTTTAAAACTACAAAGGTACTTCAAAAAGTTCATGAAAAGATTCAGAATATCTTTTAATTATATTTTTTCATGAACTTTTTGAAGTACCCTTATAATTAAAGTTAAATTTAAACCAAATCATAGAGACTGTACCAAAGAGTTAAAAGTAGAGATACTGTATTTGTTTGGAACTCAAAGGCTATTGATGATTATGGATTGTATTATTAATTCAGTTCTGTCTAGGATGAGGTCCTGGTCATTAGATCTCTCTCTCGCAGCACCAGCTAATTGATACAGATAATTAGAAGGGACCTGGGTAGAGATAACTAAGGACTGTTGAATCAAAGGGGCTGTCTAGGGCAAGTGGGACTAACAGAGAGGCAGTTAAAATCGCCAGCAGAAAAAGATGCTAGAAGCTGACATTTGCTGGACTTATTTATATTGAACACTGTATGCTGGATACTCTACTGTGCTTGTTACCTGCCCTGTTTACTTATTCTTGACCTTAACCTGGTGAGACAGGTACAATGATTGACCCAAGGAACTGAGGAATATTGAGGCTTATGATAAGATTGCCCAAGTCAAACAACCTAGATGTAAGTTTTTTGACTTTGGAGAACACACTAAAATGTTAGTGCTAATTAAGAGAATAAGTTTCATTTTCCTTTTGACCTCAGTTTTTATGATGATGACATCAGGCATGACAGTGAACTGAGGAAGAATATCACAGTTGTTTGTTTTGCCAGGAATTGAGAGTAAGCCCTCTCATTCTTGAGGAATAAATGACAGCAGTTTTTTTTCAGTAAAGACTTTCGGATGGCACTATCAATGTGCAAGTGACAAATTAAAGGGGCAGGAGCTCTTTTATACGTGAAATATGAAAGAGAAATAATCCCCAAAGAAGTGATGCACACTTTTCGAAAACCAACTTAAAATGTGGAAATAATACCCATGCTAGTGGGCCAATGAAATGTCTCTGGGGCTGGATACTCCTTGCAGTTTCCACCACCACATTCGGCATAATTGGTTGTTTTAGGGTAGGCCTAGACTGGAATAGCATAAGACTTGGATTAGGGTGTGCTTGCACGGAAGAATAATAAACTCATGTCAATGTCAGAGGTGCAGTATTACTTAATATTTCTTTCTTGAAGATTCTTTGGCAACTCACAATGTGTTTTGATGCCAGTAGAAATGGGTATGCTCCTTTCCTAGCCACATTTAACTTGGAGCAGCTAGGCTTGCACCTTGTATCTATCAGCTTTGCCTTCAGACGCCTAGGTCTCAGAAGTCTTGTGGACTCCAGAAGCCATGTAGACAGACGTAGTAACAATGCTCTAAGCATTTTTATTACTTGAGGAAGGAAGTGAGGCTGAATAAGCAGAGAATCCCAGGTGGCAGAACATCTTTGATCAAGCTTTTTAGGAAGTCAGAGACCATACAGAATGGATTTTTGGCCACACCGCCATATTTTTGCCTCGCCTCCACAATACTCAGATATGGAGATCTTTTAGTAGGGGACAAAAATGTGCATGTATGAAAAGCATTTAGTGGAATATTCCCTTGTGGCTATAATGCCAAAGTCAGAAGTGTAGTACCGTTTCATGCTGTACCTATAGCATTCTGTTCCTGTACCTGAATTCAAACTTCAACTGATGAAGTGCTACCTGACTCTTGAGTTTTTGTAGGAAATGTCATAAAACCTTGGTGACATCGTACATTTGGAAAGTGTATAATGCCCAGGATTTTAGGACATGGTAGCATTATTTGAACCAGATCAAATCCAGACTGTTATGCAGCTCATTGATTCTTGTGGTATAAACTAGCTACCTAAGAAATTTTTTTAAAAGCCATTAAAATTGGACAAAAATTCTGTCTCCATTTTCATTCTAGGTCTCAGTTCCATGAGCAATATGAATTGATAGAGCAGAGGTACTTTATTTATTAGGATAGAAAAACAGGTGGTGACGTCTGTGGGAGCCAAGTTCACTGGCTGCCCACTGGGCTTCGTGATTGCTCTGCGGTAGGAGGGTGAGTGGAGTTGACTCCTGGGAGTGCTGTGTGTGGACTTCAGCAGCTTTATTCTACCTATTTGGAAGTTTGGTGGTGAAAATTCTGAATGATGATGAGCTTGGGTAAGGGTGCAATGGGAATATTTTTATTAGTGTACCAAGTTTCTTAATGACACTTATCAAAAAAAGTAATACCTGAGAAGATGCCTACGGAACATAGAGATTTCCTCAACAGAGTAAAATTAAAGTCAGGCGTGGAGTTCTTTTGACTCAATTGAGCTCTTTCTCAGTGTTTAAACATCTAATTGAACTTTTATACTTGTTATCGGCAAACCTAATTTTTTGAATGTGTGCAAAATCATATTCACTTCGTGTTTACCAAGTGCTTCCTCTGTGTCAGTCAGTCATCACGCTAGGTCCTTGAGGTTCAAAAAGCAATAAGACATTCTCCAGTCCTTGAGAAGCTGACAGTCTGCGTGGAGAGATAGACACACATAATCTTAAATGTAAGTGCAGTGGAGAGCAACAGATGGCATGTTACTAGAAGCAAACCATGTGATGGATGCAAACAGCAGAAGTCACTTCTGGCTACATTAAGCAAAAGGGAATTTATTGCAAGAATATCCAGAGCCCCAGTGTCTAGTCTGTAGAACCAGACTGGGGACGCCCAAGAACAAGGACAGCTCCAGGAGACCAAGAGAAGGCAAGCACAACCATGACCTCGTGATTAGGATTGACTGGTCAGGTGTCTTCTCTGCTGATGGCTGCCCTCTTATCCTCCTCCCTTCTGCCCTTACATCATACTGTCAGTCAAGATCCAAAATCCTGGGACTGAGCTCCAAATTTCACGCAAGTGCCTCTCATGGGCAGGATCTTACTGGATCCTCCCTTCAAAGGGGTCTGGGAAATGTGGCTCTAAGCTTTACACTTACTTTCTGCTCTGTTCTTATGTCACTTACTTGGGGAAGTCTTTGTGGGCACTGCAGCTTGGGAAAGGTTTTATATTCTTAGAGAATGATTTCTTGGCTCAGTTTGAAATTAGGCATCCCTTTGATGAATGGAGGCTTCTATCACTGGGCTTGAGTGCCCATGAGTGCTCCTAGCCACGATTATCAAGATACCTCCAGCTTCGGGCCGGCCCGGTGGCGCACTGCTACAGTGCGCCGCTTGGGAAGCGCGGTGGCGCTCC
>NW_007729802.1:174827-195377 GCF_000696425.1 Galeopterus variegatus | reverse complement strand
AAAAAAAAAAAAAAAAAAAAAAAAAAAAAGATACCTCCAGCTTCTTGCAAAATTCTTGGCATGTGATTGTCCTCGATCAATATGTACTGGGTGAATAAACGAACTCAGCAAATTCTCAGTGAATGAGAACTTGGGAGAGGAGAACTTGCTTTGAGATCTACTTCTAAAACAAGAACACTGTTAGCTGTAAGGAGAGTCATTTGCCCCAGTGAAATGTCAAACCCACTCTTGTTCCTGGCATGGGGTGTTCTTTGTAGGCTGCAAGATGGAGTAAAACACAGGTGAAGAAATGACTGTTGCTCCACCCACACTTAACACCTCCAGCCTAGGTTCTGTCACCCTGGGAAGGTAAAAAGGTGAAGGCTTGAGTAAGGGAGCTTAGCCACTCTTCCTTCATATTCTTTTTTAATAAAAAGAAATGTGGCATTTATAGAGAATATTGCCTTATTCTGCAAAGAGAATGCTTCCTTCTTCAGTTCTCACTGACTTACTGGATTGTTAGAGGCGTGGTATTTTATGAGAATGATACAATGAAATTGCTGATTGTATGTGGTCATTTTCAATTATAACAGTGCAAAGGAGAATTTTTATAATAAAATGATTATCTACTATTCATCGAGTCCTTACTGTACACCATACACTGTGCGAGGGGCTTTGCATCCTTAGATTATGAGTTCTCATAACAAAACTACAAACCTGATATGGGCACTATCATTATCCCCATTTTTAGAATGAGAGATTGTGGTTTAAGGTTAACTCGCCCAGAGTCACATGGCAGGAAAGTAGTAAAGCTTTTCTTAACCGCCACATTTTTCTGGTATTTTCCTAGTTTATGATCCTGCCTCTTTCATGAGACAAGTGGGATTATTAACTTTTAGAAATTAGCTAAACTACAATTTTAGCAATTTAGGTTGATACATAAGGACACTTATTTTTAAAACCAAATCAGCAGAGATGCACTCACCAAATGATGTGATTAAAAAAAAAAAGGAAACCAATTTTACACCACCAGTTCTGGATTAGTAAATACAATGAGATATATGTAGAAAAAAGAAAGACTGTGGTGACCTTCAATTTCTGTTTATTTTTTTCTTCCCCCATGAGACTCTTCATGTACTGTTCTAGGCCACTGGGTTGTTCTGCTGCTGCTTTTTAAAGGATTGCACTGTTTTTGCTGTGATGGTAGTTTTCTTCTGTTTGTTGGCTTAAAGGACTGAGACCTCAAAAGATGATTTGAGACATCTAAGCAGCTTTGCTGGACAGATGAACTCGAATTGGAAGACGCCTTGCCGTGTCCTGAGAGGAAGTGGTTCAGGAAGCTGTTCCACTTTGCAGTGAGCTGTTCACCCGAGGTCTGATCTTAGTGTAGGCAAGCTCACCCTGCATCTGAAGCCAGGAACTAGGCTGGTTTCACAGGGGAGGGATCCACACTAGGGTGGCCGTGGGTTTAAGACAGTGGTTCTCAATCTGGGGCCATTTGCTACAAGAATCTGGTGTGTAGAGTCCAGTCCAGGGGTGCTGCCAAACATCCTACAATGCAGGGGACACCCTCCACCCCAACAAATAATTATCCAGAGAAACCCTGGTCCGCAGGAATCCTTTCCCTCCCAGGTATGGACCCCTACTCTTCTTGGTTCTCTAGGTCTCCAGCCTTGAGATAGTGTTTCTTAAAATGGGTTTTACTTAGTATAACAGATGTTTCTGTCCCTTCTGAGTCTTATGTCAGTCTTATGCTTAACATTTTTACCTACCCTTTTTCTCTGGCATCATTTTAGGCAGTTCAGTGTGTATGATGTTTGGACCACTACTGTTACTTTCTGTTTTATAATTTTCACATACAATAATCTATTCTTATAAATAGAATGAGTATATATAGCACTCTTGAACTATTAGGATTAATTATTAAAACTGATTTGACCATACAGATCATGATACTAATTAATTTGGAGGTTGGAGCTGACTAGGTGTGGTATAGGGAACAGATGATAGGAATAAAGCATCAGATTTAGATAGAAGAGGTGGGTCAGCTAGCAGGTATCACCCAGTGTAAATTTCTTTGGCTAATGCCATCATTCCAGTTATTTGGAAAATAGTGATTTTTTTTTTTTGTCCTTTTTGAGACTGGCCGCACTGCGCTCAGTCAGTGAGCGCACCAGTCATCCCTATATAGGATCCGAACCCGTGGCGGGAGCGCTGCTGCGCTCCCAGCACCGCACTCTCCCGAGGGCGCCACGGGCTCGGCCTGAAAATAGTGATTTTTAAGACTAATTTTGTGTGGGTGTGACAGAAAATTTGACTTTGTTTTATGAGCCTTTGGGCTGAAAATCTGATTTTTATACTCACATCAAATATATTTTCCAACATATTTTATCTAGTCATTTGGGACATGGTAAAATTATTTGTTAATTGTGGATTGAATATACATTTAACTGATATGCTGCTTAAATATTTGCAATTATAAAAGTATTGTCTAAGTGTTGCTGCTTTGCCAATTTTTTTTTGAACAGTGTCTTTCTTGGTCTAGAAAATATAAGAAAAAGCTAACTGAATATAAGGGTACTTCAAAAAGTTCATGGGAAAATTGAATTAAAAGATAATATGAATCCTTCCGTGAATGTTTTGAAGACTTCTTGTGTATTACATAATAAGTCCACTATATTTGTTCAGTGTTTGCTGTATGTCATTGGACCTAGGAAGAAGCATCTTTGCTCTTGCATCATTTAATTCATTGTCTTCATTGTGGTGTG
Source organism: Galeopterus variegatus (assembly GCF_000696425.1). Classification (NCBI taxonomy): domain Eukaryota; kingdom Metazoa; phylum Chordata; class Mammalia; order Dermoptera; family Cynocephalidae; genus Galeopterus; species Galeopterus variegatus. The sequence continues at coordinate 192,630 of NW_007729802.1, read as the reverse complement.
AAGGTGATGTGAAGGGTTCTAGGGCTAATTAAATTCCACAGGACAGATAATCACCAAAAGTGCATAGCTGTTACTCTTGGCCAGAATTGTTTGACCCAATGTTGGTGATTGTCTAGGGAAAAAAACAGGTTTGTACTTTAACCAATTGATCCTTTTGGTTATAAATCCATTTTGCTCCAATGAAGTGATATTTCAGAAGTTGCTTTGTATGTGCTTTATGTCTCTTGAGTAGAGGTTGTGGCTTCCTTGGTAAACGTAAACTACTTTGTGAAGCAGTGAATTCATCAGCCTCCTCCTTCAGGAATATTGCTTTTCTCCTAAGGGATTTGAAGTTGCTCTTCTCTTAGAGATGACATTGATGGAATGACATTTTATAATCAAAGGAACCAAAACTAGAAAAATTCATCCTCTAGTGGGGCAATTAAAGAGATTTAGGGAAGTTTGCTCATTTATTCATGCATTCATTCAGGATCTACAGATATTGTCTTCAATTAGCTGCATCTTTCTCCCCTTGGGCTTTATCAAACACAACCCAGTATTATTTGACTTTAAAAGGCATGTAAATATGGGTATACTGATGAAGCATTGACAATCCCAAAGACAGAAAGATATGAGAGAACAATACACCTGGAAGAGATTTGATGGACCCTCTTCATTTTTCCACTCAGGATATAGAGGTCCTGAGAGATGAACTGACTTGTCCAGAGTTACAGAGCTAATTAGTGACAAAACCTGGGCTGTACTCAAGTGTCTGAATCTGATTACACTTTTCCTTTACTTGTCTCCATGCCCCTATGGCAGCTAAGGCCTTGCACCATTACCCTATGCTGGCCAGCTTGCCTGCCTGCCTTCCCATCGTCCAGCCATACAACAGTGCACATTCAGCATCTGCAATGAGCTGGACACTCTGCAGGCACTGGAGATACATACGCTATTGATGAAGGTATAATATCTTCCCTCTGGGAGGTCACACCTGTGGAGAAAATCTCTAGCAGGCCATTACAGTGCAGTGTATAATGGGTGCTATGCTGGCCAGGTACATAGTGCATGTAGGAGGGGCTTCTCTACTAGGAAGGGGAGTGGGATGAACAAGGAAGCTTTCCTGGAATAGTTGATGACTAAATCGAGAGCAGAGAGGCTAGGAGTTGTTGTCCAGTCCAAGCAGCAGGAATAGCATTTGCAAACGTTTGGCAAGAAAAGACAGGACAGTGCTGGTGAAATTAGAAGTAATTTAATATAGCTGGACCACACTTCCCTGCCCCATTTAGGAAAATTTCACAGCTAGGAGCTTTTCTATTCTTCATGTCTTCTAGCAATCAAACATATTTTATAATTGAAGTATGAGAGTCATTTTGACTTCCATATTGTAAATGTTCTCTTCCAGTCCCTGTGATTTGCAAGTGGCAATAGCGATTATCTGTGTTATTTCAAAATACAGTTCAGGGCCAGATCATGCTGAGAACTGATTCTCATTCAGCTAAAGAGCTGATCCACTGCCAGGGGAGGCAAATTCTATTTTAAATAAATACTTGCTTCTGGGTTAAGACCTCATATTCTGTACTCAATTTTACCATGATGGATTTCTTAAAGATTTGTTTATACTCACCTGCAAAATCCCTTGAAGATTTAAAATAAAAATACCCAGAGTGTCCCGACCATGGCTGCTACCCTAACAGGTACAGGCATCTTGACACTGCTGTCAATCTCAGCTGGCAGCTGATGCTTATAGTTTTGTGATATGGTATTAGAGGTGGTTGAGCCTTTACATATTTCAGTCTGGAGATGATTCCATATTTTTCCCACCACATACTTACTAGGCTGTTTGATTTAAATCAACCTTATTTATGTGGAAAGGAAAATTTTTTGCCTTTTGTACTTATCCAGTGTTTGGCAATGGATTCTGCTTTGCTGTGACATGTTTACACATATGTATATTAGCATTTCATGTTATATTGCAAGGAAGTCCATAATTCAAAGACCACATACTTACTAGGCTGTTTGATTTAAATCAACCTTATTTATGTGGAAAGGAAAATTTTCTGCCTTTTGTACTTATCCAGTGTTTGGCAATGGATTCTGCTTTGCTGTGACATGTTTACACATATCTATATTAGCATTTCATGTTATATTGCAAGGAAGTCCATAATTCAAAACTTTTGTAATACATGTCTAAGTTTCTCGTAAGGATAAATATAAAGTAGGGTTAATGTGTTCTTGGGGTACATCACTCCACAGTTATTGTAGGTTATGGGCATTCTTCTACTGTTCTGATATTGTAGTCTCATCGCCAGCATTTTTTCCTTTATAATTACCTGATTTTACTACAACTTTTGCAAATGAAAAGATGTACCTGATTTAAACAGACTTTTTCACAGAAACTGAATTCTCAATTAATAGCACAGAGTATATGGTAGTTTGGGGCCTTCATCTTAACATTTTATCACATCTGCTTTTTAGATTGCTGATTTTTAAGAACCAGCAATAGCACCAAAATGTAATCAATCCTTGGCTAATATGATTATACTTTATAAAAGTAATTTACAATTTTAACAAAAGTGCTGTGGTAGGTATAATTCTAAGATGGGCCCAAGATTTCCCACATCCCAGGTGTACATGCCCTGAATAATGCCCAGGACTGTGAATATGATGGATTTTATATCCGTGATTAGGTTATGTTACATGGCACAGCTGACGTTCAGAAAGGGAGATTATCTGGATGGATTTGACCTAATCACATGAGCCCTTTAAATCTGGGTCTGTAAGGTCAGAGATTTGAAATATGAGGGAGATTCGATGCATGAGAAGTTCTCTACTATGGACTTGAAGATGGAGGGGCCATATGGGAAGGAATGCCGGCACCCCTAGGGCTGAGAATGCTTCTTGGCTGACAGCCAGCAAAGAAGCAAGACCTCAGTTCTAAAACCCCAAGACACTGAATTTTGCCAACAGTAAGAATAAGCTTGGAAGCAAAGTTTTTCTTATAGCCTCCCGGCAAATACTCATCCTGGTTGACACTTTGATTTCACCCTTATGATACCCTGAGCAGAGACCCCAGCCATGCAATGCGAATCTTCTGACCTGTACAACTGTGAGTTAATAAATGGATGTTGTTTTAAGCCACTAAATTGGTGGTATTTTGTTAGACAGCAACAGAAAATTGATACAAGTGCATATTAAAATGTTCAGTAGTTACCAAACCTGTCACGGAAATTGAGGTAAGTAAAGAACAGTGAAGTCACAGGATGCTGACAAGGAATGGTGGTCCACTAAAGTGGCACTGCTGGTAGCTGTAACAAAAGCAGTTTCCAGTGCTTTGGCTGCTCACCTTAGAAATCATAGGAGTTTTGATGAAGTTTTATAATTGTAGGGGGATTTGCATTTTTCCAAAATGTATGCATTGGAGTGAGCCTTTATTATAGTTTTCAGAATCTGCTGTTTCAGATTGAATAACTAAAATTTCCTAAAATATGATGTTATGTCTTTGCATCTGTTTTCCTATTAAACCCCGTGTTCAGCAAAGGAAGTGACTGGCTCATTGTTATCCCTAGTACCTAGCACAGTGCTTGGCATGATGTAGGTGCTTAATAAATGTTAGCTGGAAAATTGAAATATAATAGTATGAATAAACAAATCTGTTCAAAGTTTTGTTTAGATTTGGGGTGAGTAAACAAATAGGAATGGCTGTGTTCCAAGAAAACTTTATTTTTAGAAACAGGCATTGGGCCAGATGTGGCCCATGGGCTGTAGTTTGCAGAACTCTGATTTAGATTGCAAGTTATTATAGCCTCTAGGCAATTCTAGCATATAGCAACCTTCACGGCCAGTTTGACATTTTTTTTTCATATACTCTAAATATTTATTAGAGTTGAACAAGGTATGCTTCTTTTTCAGACTGGATTTACTATTAGCCTCAGACATTCCTCCTAGAGCAATGGGAAGTAAGTCATTTGTTCCCAAGAGTGAGATCTTCCCTAGTTTCTGTTGCAATTCTGTAGCTTTTTTGTGAGTAGTCTGAATGAAGCAAAGCTAAGGAAACAGGATGTGCTCACATGAATAGTATTCATTGACATGGGGTGGAGTATTTCTTTCTTTAGTATTAAAGAAATGCTAATATTAATGTATGAGGTTAAATTCAAGTCATATATGATATTCTGACTTATAAAAGTTTATGAAGGATGTCAGACACACACTGAGGCTCTCTCCAAATTATGAATGTTTGTGAACTTGTGAACATAGATAAGGGTGGGGAGGTGGGAAGGTAGGAATAGAGGCAAAGGTCCTTTGCCACTGTGCTGTGTTAACAACACTTTTCTTAGAGCTTTCATTGGAGCATTCTTTGGGACAGGTAGAGGACAGGTATAAAATGTTAGGGAGCCGAGGGCAGTAGGCTGGCAACAAATGTAGGGCAGTTAACCAAAGCTGCTTAATCTACTGATGCTTCACCAAGGAATTCATCTTAAGAAACAAATTAAGGATGTAAGCACTGATTTAGCCACAGACTTGTTCCCAGCATGGTTGTTTAAAAAATTTTTTGGCTGATTATTGAAAATATTCCAAAGTAGAGGAGTGACTAAATAAATAATGATATATTCATACGTGGAAATTCAGCCAATAGAAATGGTGTTATAGAACGATATTTAATGACATAAGAAGATATTCACATTATTCTGTTAATTGAAATAAACTGTTTTCAATATGTATGCAGAAAAGTATCAGAAAATGCCTTTTTCCCACCTTCACCACCACTTATAGTATAGCTTTATTATTGTTTTAAAAAGTTTGTATACACACACATGTACATGCATATGGGAATCAGTATGATTAGTTTGTTAAGAGCAGGAAATGTGACAGGCCTGGCTTTGAATCTCAGTTCTGTCACTTAGGGGCTTTTTAACCCTAGGCAAGTTACTTACATATTCTTTGCCTCAGTTTCCCTATCTTTAAAATGAGGATAAGCACACATCTCACTTTCAGTCTCAATTTTTCTCAACCTAGCAGGTGTTCAAGAGGTATTTGTTGAATGAACAAGTGTCCATCACTGTTAGTGCACAACAAATTGTTATTTTACACTAAAAATCAGAATTTAAATGCAAAATCCATCAACTTTTTCAAAGAGCTTGGAAAGAAAATAGAATTACTTTATAAAGACAATTTTTAATTGATTTTTAAATTCACATATAGTAAAATTCACTCTTTGTGGTATACAATTCTATGGGTTTTAACAAAAGCATACAATTGTGTAACTCCCTACACAGTCATGATACAGGACCATTCTATTATGTTAAAAACTCCCTTATGCTGCCCCCATTATGGTCAACCTCTCTCCTTAGCCCTCAGTCTCTGGCAACCACTGATTTGTTCCCCATCCTTATAGTTTAGCCTTTTCCAGAATGTAATAGAAATGCAATCATTCAGAATATAACCTTTTGTGTCTGGCTTCTTTCACTTAGCAAAATGTACTTGAAATTCATTCATGTTATACCCTTTGTCAGTAGTTCATTCTAAAGATAATACTTTTAAAGATAACTCTCAGAGTAACCCTGTTATTTATGAAACTGTCCATGTCATAACCACATAGGTCTTTTATTCCTAAAGTTGTCCCAAAGCCAGAGTTGTTACAGAATGTTAGCACTGAAGAAGAAAACTTGAGAAACAGGCTAGTCTCACTCAGCCTGTTCATAAGGTGAGGGGTCTGAGAGCCAGAAATCAAATGAATTACCTGAGATAAGCTCAAGTCAGAGGTGAGACCAGAATCCAAAGCCCTGGATGATAGACTTGCATGATAATATATTGGAAATTAGATAGGGTAAACAATTCTGGTGATGCACTAATGGAGAAGTCCCTGATGGGCAGAGAGTCAGAGGTGAGACCAGAATCCAAAGCCCTGGATGATAGACTTGCATGATAATATATTGGAAGTTAGATAGGGTAAACAATTCTGGTGATGCACTAATGGAGAAGTCCCTGATGGGCAGAGAGAGGTGCATGTGAGCACGTTTGCATGTGTGTTCGTGTGTGTGTGTGTGTGTGTGTGTGTGTGTTGTGCTGAAATAGTAACATTAAACTATTTTTAAAAGGAAAAGAAAGCAGCACTTTTCTTGTTTAGAATGAGAAGAAATGATCATTATTATTATTTTTGTAATAGAGGTGAGTTTGTGGAAATCCATCTTCCTTTTCTAGAAAGAGTCATTGTACCATTTATTATTTTTCTTGTTTATCTTTTATTGCTAATGGAATACTTTATTTTAACATAATTAGTTTATATGTAAGTACTTTGTTATCTCTCCTTTTTTAAAAAAAGAAACAATATAGCTTTTTCATTCTTAAAAATCAAATTAGGTTTTTAAAAATGGAACCTCTTGAAATCTATATGAATATTTATCTATTTTTATTGGATAAGGTAATGAACAAAATAAATATTTAACTTTAACAAAAGAAATTCAGATGTATGGTTTGTAATATGAAATGTGGGAAAAAAATCTATAAATAGTATGAAACATTTATGTGCTAATTTAAGTTGGTCAAGTATCCTCTAAAGTCCCTTCCCTCCTTTTGTAGAGTCTCTATGATCAAGGACATGGGAACTAAGCAGAGACTGTGCTAAATGTTATGGTAATTGACAAACTAGTCTGGTTAGATAAGTCTCCCAATTGGAGTGCCAGCACGGATTAGTCTAGCCCACAGAGAGAAGAAGGAGGTAGAAAAAAAAACCATCCAAAATGCTTACACAGTCAATGATCTGTGATAGGGAATGAGTCTGAGACACCATCCCTATGTTGAATGGAAGGAAAAATCAAGAACGTCAATTTTAGCTATTGAAATTGCCTTATAGTGCATGGGAGGCACTAATTTACTCAGACATCTTTTGGCAAACTTGCATATAGAATCTGCTCTATCCTGTTGTTATTTATGTTCAGTAGTGCCTCCAGCCAGAGAGCTATCTTTCTGGACTTGCCTCTTTCTAACTGAGAATAAAGGCTTGAGGAATATAAGAGATGTCAGTAGCAACAAGCAACTTGAATACCTCAAGATAAAGACCATGGCTGGGAAGAATTGAGCAGGCAAGTGAAGGTTACTGACTCCCCATTAATAATAAATTTACGAGAGCGCAAAACAAATCATGCCAGGCCATCTTTATCGTTTTCTAGGTGGATGTGCAAGATTAAAGAAAGGAATTCAATAGCTGTAATATCTGGAATTGAGTAAATCATCTAATTCAGTGTCTCCACAAATCTTTGGGGTCGGTGGGGGTGGGGGGCAGGGGAGGGGAGAATCTCAATGAGAATTGGCTCTGAGCACTGTCATGTGGATTCAATTTGGCTGTTGTAATAAATTACAATGGAACAGGGTCCATTGGGACGATGCTGGGATCAATAGAAGGTCAGGCTGTAACATCTCCAGCAGTGGTCTGGAAGAATGGATAACACACTTTATTAAGCTTGGCAGGCCAGGAGATTTTGGAACTGTTATGGGCACCACCACTATCATTAGCCTTTATGAAGCACCTGTTGGGTACGGGGCACTCTGGGGGCTTCTAGATGAAAGATAGAATGTGTTCAATTGCTCAAATGGTCAACCTATTTAAAGATGAAGATAAAAGGTACAATGTACTGAATACTTATGAGGTTGCCAAGCATTGTGTTAAGCCTTCTTTGTGGATTATTTATTTTAATCCTAATGGCAATCCTTGAAGGGGGGTTTTCTAACCATTTTGCAGATGGGAAAAGTGAGGTATAGAAGATCATTGTGGGTGACATAACTGGTAAATAGCAGCAATAGGTTATGAGCTGAGGTAGCCTAAATTTTATTCAACACTATCTATGTGTATAGACATCTCTGTGTGCTTATGGAGAAAGACTATGTTCATTTATTGTTTCATTCATTTGTTTGCTCATTCATTCAGCAAACATATTAAATTTACTTGAGATGTCCCCGGTATAGTAGAAGAGACAGAACCCAATCAAAGATAATTTTCCAAAATCATAACTTTGATTCAGCTATAAGATGAACACATGTTAAGATTTTACTTTACTCAATCAATGAGGGAAGCAGGCAGATGTTAGAACTGTATAGAGAATCTGCAGAACAGATATATTTATGAATTGGGAATATTGAAATGAATATGCAAATGGAGGCAAAGCTTGTTTTTCCCCAGATGTAGAGGGGAAGTCAGTATGATCTCTCCTGGACAGGTCAGAATATGCATGTTTATAGACAAAAATTACATTCTTATCTATTGCTGTCAGTTATTTACAGTTTACCAAGTTGTGCAATAGCTCAAAGACAATGAAAGACTAGAATCTGATAACCTGAAATTAGGTATGACCCTAAACCATAGTTTTCTACTGAAGCACAGTTTTTTCCTAAGACACGAAAGAAAGAATTGTGATGCAGCCCTGTGGGGTATGATTTGAAAGAAAAGACTTAAATACAGAGAATATGCCTGACCCTCCTAAATTGTTCAGAAAGGGATTCTAGACAAGAATGGAAATTAAAATAAGAATCTTTGAGCTTGAAGTCACCTCATTTTTCAGATGGGGAAAACGAGACCCAGAGATCTGAAGAAAGTTACCCAAAGTCACTTACCGCCTTAGCCCAAGAAGCCTTGTGGCTTCCCTCCTCTCCATGGTCCCCTCCCTGACCCTTGGCTAGAGGAGAGTAGGAAGGCCTCAGACCAAAGTGTGTGCGGTGGAGAAGGAAAGACCAAATGTATTAGTCACAGTTCTCCAGAGAAGCAGAATCAGTAGCGTTAGACTTATCTCAAGGAAGTGGTTCATGCAATTACAGAGGCTTGGGGAGGCTGGCAAGCTGGAGACTCAGGAAGGAGTTGTAGTTCTCGTCCAAGGCAGTCTGCTGGCAAACCAAGAGGAGCTGATGTTGCAGATGAGGTCTGAAGGCGTCTGCTGGAGCATTCGCTCTTGCCTGGGGAAGGTCAGCCTTTGTTCTATTCAGGTCTTCAAATGAATGAGACCCACCCATAGTACGGAGAGCAATCTGCTTTACTCCAAGTATACGAATTTAAATGTAAATCTCATTCAAAACACCATTACAGAAATATCTAGAATAATGTTTGACTAAATATCTGGGTATCTTGGTTCAGCCAAGTTGACACATAAAATTAACCATCACACCACTTCAGAGGGCTGAGGGGCTTTGCCTGTCCAGAGAGGTGATTGTGGGTGGTGGCAGCAAAGCTGGTGTGGGGAGACACTGGATCCCAGGCACTTGGAGGGTGGTATGGTGAGCAACAGGAAAGTTGTGAATCTGAAGGTAAAACTTTTCTAACTTTACAACTTTCTCAAGAGCCAGCCTTTGGTATAAGTCCATGGGTCACAGCAGTTTTGGAGACCAATTGCAGGTCTGTACATCTGCCTTATCAGGGTAGGTGTCTCCTTAAATGTGAAGAGGATGCATGGGTTCAAGATAGTCACGACTTGAGAGTATGTTTGGATATTGGGAATTACTATTACCATTATTTTTTCAGGATAATTAGTATATTTAACATTACACAATGTGATCATTTTTGTGGCCCTTTACCAGTTTGGATATTGGGAATTATAACCAGAGGACAGCTGAATAGTTCAGGATATCGTGATATAGAAATTTTATAACCTGAACTGAGGACTTGTTTTACAAATGCGTCTCTAAAAATCATATTGATTACATCACTATAAGAATACCTGATAATTAGCAATCAATTATTTGGAGAAAAATTTAGTATGAAACATAATGGAAAGTCATACATTTTAAAAGAATTCCCTTATTTGAATATGTATACTAAACTAAAAGAAGTAGATCATTATATTTTGGCAGTCTTCTGACTTCTGTTTTAATTTCCTTTTTTTAAAAAATGCAACACACTACCTCCCCCACCCCCACTCAAACACGCACTTCGGTCCACACACACTCTCCCACCCCAGACCTGGACACTCATCTTCCCTTGGGAAGGGTCACTCGGTGGTTCATGTGTCTCATGTGTCTCAGTGCCTTCACTAATGCCAGTCTAGATCCGAAAGCTCAACAACTGACTCTTGGGGCCCCATCTCAATGTTCACTTGCAGAATCTGTTTGTAAAACAGACCATGTTGGTGCTTTCTACTCATCTACCCTTTACTTAGCGGATCACTTGGCACACGGTAGGCGTATCTATAAATATTTGTTGAATGAGTCAATACATGTTCAGTTCTGTAGCTATCTCAGAGCTCCTGGAGGCAAGATCAGGAAGGTCTTTATGATTGTTATCATCATTGTAATTATTATTTTATTTTCTAATAGCAGCTAATATTTAGTGAGCAGTTCCTCTGGGCCGGGTATTGTGTTAGGTGCTCTATGGGTAACTTCCTTACCTCTTCCAAAAGACCAAGAGTCTTTCCTCTGCTGTCACCTTCTCAGTGGAGCCTGCCCTGACCACATTAGCAATAGTACAGCCTGCTTGCCCCTGCGCCAGCGGTCGTCATCCTTCTTATCTTCTTCTACTTGTTCTTTTTTCCCCATAAAATTTTACCTTTTAATATACTCTGTTGTCATTTAGTTTTTAATTTTATTTATTGTCTTTCACCTTCCTCCCTCTGCTAGAATCTAAATTCTACAAGACAGAGATGCTTGTCTGGTTTGTGTACTGATATATCCCAAGTGCCCAGATTAGCATCTGCTGTGTAATAGAACTCAGCCACTATATGTGGAATATATTGGATGAATGTCTCATTTAATCCTCACAAAACCCTCAGGTCAGTGAGGTAGGTACTTTTCTTTTTCCAATTTAGCAGAAGAAAACAAGGTTTTGGGAAGTTGCTTTGGTGCTGCATCTTTCGTACATCTTAGAGAGGCTGAAGAACTCTACAGCTAAGTCAGAACCATACCCAATCAGCTGGGGTCTTGCTAAGGGCTTTGAAATTAAGAAGAATCCAGCAGTTGTAAAGATCCCACAGGCTCAAAACAAGACCAAGAAATGCTTAAGCAATGTGAAGCTTGATGCTGACGAATAGAAAGAAAGAGAGGAAGAGAGAGAGGAATCCAGCAGTTGTAAAGATCCCACAGGCTCAAAACAAGACCAAGAAATGCTTAAGCAATGTGAGGCTTGATGCTGACGAATAGAAAGAAAGAGAGGAAGAGAGAGAGGAAGGGGGGGAGGAAGGAAGGAAGGAAGGAAGGAAGGAAGGAAGGAAGGAAGGAAGGAAGGAAGGAGGAAAGCAAAATGTTAAGGTGAGGAGCTATTTAACAGGTACAGAGTTTTAGTTTTGCAACATAAAAGGAGTTCTGTTGGATGGATGATGGTGATGATTGTTCAACAGTGTGAATGCACTTAATGCCATTGAAATTTTATGTACATTTTACCACAATTAAAATTAAAATATAAAACATACAAGATAAAACAATAAAATAAATGTTAGGATTTAGTAGCCATTGTTTATGATATGTGTGCATTGGAACGAGGAGAAGGTGAGAAATTAAAGGATTTTATTAGGGCAATGAGAGGAGGAAGACACCTGGGGTTAAATTTTGTCTTCTCTTTTTTTTAACTGTGGCTTACACTAGTTCCTTGCCCCTCTCAGCCTCAGTTTCCCCCACCTCTGTGATAAATATGATCATAGCACTCGCCTTGTAGAGAAGCCATGAGGATTCATGGAAAATAAGTGAAAATGGCCCCACACAGTGCTTGGCCCTAATGAATCCTTTTATTGTTAGGGGCATTTCTAATCAAATGATCAGGGAAGGCACCTCTATTCTTGCCAAACCTTTAATACATTGGGTGGTTCTTTTTCGTCAGGCAGTGAGTGCAGGATTGAGAGCTCCAGGAGACCAAAACCTGTCAGAGCACTTACCACAAAGCCCCTTCTGTTTTCTGCCCTGGCGATATTAAGTCATGACCGGTTATGACCAGCATGGATTTCTCAGCTCTTGAAGGTTGACACCCTCTTGCGTGAGTTTCTTCTTATGTCCAGGTAGTGCTAGGAAACCCAACTCTTTTACAAGGTCCAGACTAGAAACAGATTTATTCTAGTTCAGCTTCAAAGACATGACCTGGTCAGTGTTGTTGATTTGCATCTTTCTTTTCTGAGATGGTTGGCAGTGGAGCCTCCAGGTTGTAGCTCTTTTTGTCTTACTCGGGGCATTGAGAAATAGGCTTCTCCTGTTTCCCAAGAGAAACATGGAAGCATGCAAACATCTTTATGACACTGAGGAAACCATAAAGACCAAATGATTTTTCATGTCTTCCTTCCCTCCTCTTATGGGAGCCTACATAAATTATCTCTTAGGCGTTGAACAGACCAAACTTTGTGTCATCTAGGGACAGCTATTGAAAAAGGATTTGTCTCCAGATGAAGGAAGGATTGTCACATGGCAAGGCTTAAGATCTTGGCCTGGCAAAGCAGGATGGTCTGAAGGTTGCTCAATAAACAATCATTATTTCATATCAGAGATCAGAGATGGATTTGCTGGGAAGCTAATGATGGTCAAGTTCATGCCCTCTCCATTGCACAAGTCCCTTCCAAAGCCCTGGCAGTGTGTTCTCATGTTTTTGAGAATATGTTCATATGTTTTTGTAAATTTTGCAAAAGTAGAATATTTTTCTACTTCTTAAAGAACCCCATGCCCCTCCCATACTTCCACCCAATTCAGGCCCCACAAAATCTGGATCTACCCCAGCTGCTATTGTTGAAATGTGGGCAGACAGAACCAAGCGCAATGTGGCAACCCTCAACCCATGGGGACACAAGTGCAGATAGAGGGAGGAGGGACTCCGAGCGGCATAGCCAAGAAGTAGAGATGGAGTGAGTTCTCTGAAAATAAGAGGGGTCTCTCTGCTGCTGGGTTGTGCTAATGATGGGGCTGATGGGCCTCCGGAGAGTGGGAGATTTGGAAGCCAGCCTCCATTACCTCTGCAGTTTCTCTGTCTCACCTGTTATACAGGATATTCTAGTAGGAAAAGTACTGCTTGAGCTCTTCAGGGCAGACTTGATGACTAATGTCTTTAAGTCAAATTTCCTCTGAACAATAGGAGCTAAAGTCGTATATCAGAACCATGCATAAATATATTTGGCCGTGGATTACAATAAAATTTACTGGTGCTAAACATAATCAAATCATTTCACTTTCCATGCATTTTACTGTCTGAAAAAAGTGATATCACTCCTTGGAAGGGAGGAATATGACTCGCTTTGTTTGCTGTTCTGCCGGGAGAGAAAATCTCTGAAACTCGAAGGCAACCGCTGACTGTCTTTTCTCCCCAGTCCTGCCGTTGCCGTCGGGGAACACTGCCATCCATCTAGAAGGCACCAGCTCAGGTTGTTCCTGCGGCCTACCCAGGCTTTATAGCACGAAAGCTGTATTGCATTCTCTCTGCTGGCTGATGGAAGGAGGCAAACTGTTGAACAGATGTTGATTAACGGGGCCCAGGTTGCCGCGTTCGGCATTTCAATTTAAGTTTAGTGGGGCTTTGATAGTTTATACACAGAGGGCCCGTGTCTCGCCTGAGGTAACGAACGCTGCAACCCAACACGAACATTGTCTTTCGGAGCCTCTGTGTTGCAATATTGAATTACATCGTGCTGCCATGAGGGCTGTGAGCCTCTGAAGAGCAACATTTGGCCCGCATCAGATCTTAATTGCTTTTTGATATAAAAGTACATATACAGAGCATGATGGCAATTTTGAATGACTTAATAAAAATGGAAGCATCTTGAAAACAGGCTTTTGATTATTACTACAGCAGTTTTTCCAGCTTGCTTGCTTGGGTATTGGCAAAGCCACTTGATTTTAACTGCTGTTCTAAAAGAGATGGCCCGTGTTTTATCAGCAGACAGTATCTTGAACCAGTGACTTACTAGCTGTGTGGACTGTCAAGTTGCTTTATCCCTTTAAGCCTCAGTTTCCTCATGGATAAAATAACACAGAATATCTTTTCCATCAGAGTGTTATGAGAGTGAAATACAATATATAATAATGGATGTTAAAAGTATCCAGCGGGGGTAGGGAAAGTGCCCATCAGAAACAGAAATAATAAGCATTTAATACATTAGAGCCAATCATATTCATATATACTCTCACATATATGGATGGCATTTATTCAGCCATCTTTTCAGTAATATAATTGTGTACTCACCAGGTTCCACACCTAGACTTCCTTCGTATGTTATCTCAAAATAAAATTGGGTACTGTAGTTTGAAATTGTGTGTCTTTAGAATTTTTACTTTGAAACCCTTGAACTGAATTTCTCCTGTTCAATGATGTTTGTTTTTTCTTATTCCAATCCAAAGCAGATTCATCACTCTGATTCACGTGTGGGCACAGATCTGTTATTTCTCTTGAAACACAACTTGACATCCCCTAAAGAAGTAGCCCTAGGTTGGGATGAAGGTACTGTACAAAAATTTTATTAAAAGGATGACTTTATATTATCCTCATCTGTTTTCCCAAAGAGTATAACCTTAATACTCGAAACCAAGTAGATGTAATGATTGCCATATGATAGATAGCTTTTAGCAAAGTTTAACTTAGTGTAAACTTGTAGATGATTCAAAAGCACACTTTCGAGTAGATGGTTTCAGCCTATCAGAGAGGGAACCATGGACTGCAGCCGGACTGTCTGCCTTTTTGTATCTTCTACTGCAACTTTGAGGTGGTTACCAGTTTTATTGCCTGGAATAAAAAGGGGAGAATGTAAACTGCTTCAAGATCTTTGAAGTTTTGGTTTTAAGGGGTTAGGCTGGTTAATGTTTTACTAAAAAAAAAAAAGTCAACTACTTCTTAGTGATGCCACCTTACACTGGGATGGGGCTTTATAATTTTCACAGGGCAGATGTTATTCCATTTGGTTCCCTCCAAAATCCTGTGGGGTCATCAGGACACCTATTATGCCCATTTTTATAGATGGGGAAACTGGGGCCGAGCCCGTGGCGCACTCGGGAGAGTGCAGTGCTGGGAGCGCAGCGGCGCTTTCGCCGCGGGTTCGGATCCTATATAGGGATGACCGGTGCACTCACTGGCTGAGCGTGGTGCGGCTGGTCTCAAAAAAAAAAAAAAAAAGATGGGGAAACTGAAATCCAGAAGCAGTTAAATGGCTTGATTGAGAACATGAGATAGGAAAGCAATGGGAGTCAAGTTTTCTGGCTTCCAGTAAATGATAACAGTAATCATAATGGCAAGGACATACAAGAGACCAGGAAAGAGTTTTATGTTTTAGCTCTTGTGCTAAATTCTCATTGTGTACAACCCAGGTGCCAGCTGAGTTGGCCTCCAAGTTGGCCTCAAAGGGTGACCTCAAAGGGTGACCTGTCCTTGGAGATGTAACTACAGCTGCTTGTCCTATCCCATATCCAGTAAGAAGCCCCTCCTTCCCCAGATCTCCCCATCCCCCAGTCTCCTCAGGATGCCCTTCAGGTGTGAAATTCCACCCCAGTTACAGGGTTGAGCTCACTTACCCTCCTTCTCCCATGGGTCTGGTGGTTCTGTTTACCCGAGTCATGGAACACAGCCCCTTCCCTTTAATTGCCACTCTTACCACTCACCCAAGGCACATGGGGCTGAGCAGCCTTTCCCAAAACTTCAGGGTAGGAGAGCAGGGTTTTTTAAATCACAACAGGGCACGTGTGAGAAAATGGAGCATCAGGCTTCCCTGATTCCTCCCAAAGCTCAGGAGCCACAAGGCGCCTCACCATGTAGAGTATCTCATTGGTCACCTTCGACTGGTCATTTCAGCAGCTGGCCAGCCAAGGTGCTCAGCCCTCTTGCCCACTTGTTTCTTCACTCCTTCAGCCCCACCCCACCTGGGAGTTCAGGTCCCTTTGTGCTTCTCTGCCTCGCTGTAGACCACACTTCCGGCCTCTCATCTTTGCACTTAAAAAAGACTATGTGATTCATAGTTTATATTTTCCTAAGCAAGGGCAACATTGCTCCTAAAATGAAACTCAGGTGCCAGCTCTTAAAATTCCATTTCTCCCCACTTTCTACTGTGTGTTGACTCTTGTAGCTGCCGTAACTACCCTATGGGATATTACTACTGTCCCATTTTAGAGTTGATGAACCTGAAGCTCAAAGGGATTAGCTAACCTGCCTTAGGTCACACAAAGATCTTATTTCCTCATATCCACTGCGTGGGGGTCATCAAATGTTTTCTTAAGGAGCCAGATAGCCACCATTGCAAATACTCAATTCTAACATTTGTAGCATTAAAGCAGGTATTGACATTACATATATGCAGAAATATGGCTGGCTTTTAGTAAATTTTGTTGACAAAAACAGGTGGTGGGCTGGAAACTGGCCTGCAAGCCAGAGTTTGCCAACCCAGCACTTTACCGTAGTGCTGCCTTTTTCCATAATATTGGCTCTCTATTTATTGTCTCTAATTTAAAGCCTAAAGTGGATTGAGAGCAGAATCCAGAACAGAATCCATGTGGCCACAGCATTTCAAGCTCTTTTTCTTCTTCTGGATGAAAGCAATCTGTAGCTTTGCACAGAGCAAATACATATGTAATGACTGTTAAGCTAACTATCCATAGGGCAGCCGTGAAGATGCTACTTCTGAACTTGGTTGGAAACATGCTGGGATTTTATAGTCTGGGCCACGGGCACATTGCTAGAATTGTGTGACGGTTATTTGTATGTTTTTTAAAAACAAAATGGACAGTAGGTATACTGCCCTCATTTCTCAAAGTCTAGTTTTCTCTCTGGGACCATGCAGGACCTGAGAGAGCATAGTTTATGCTCAATTTATTGTGTCTGAAGAACATTAGGAGCTGCTGTTTCCTACATCTTGGGATACTAACTCTGACAAATAAATGTCACCAGGTTAAATTTGTGTATTTTTTAATGGCTGTCTAGTGTACCGTGTTGATGGAAGTCAACATCCTATTTTGCCTGAGTTAACTTTCCCATGATCTACTCCGTTCAGTGGTCTCATCTCTGATCTCAGGTTCTCAGGATTAATGTTGAATACAAAGGTATTTTTCTCTACAAGGATGATTTAAAGAAACACTGAAAACTACTTTTCAGAGTTTCTTTTTTGGCAATTCAGTAACTTACAAATGGCCAAAGGTTGACTCTCTCTCTCTCTTTTTTTCTTAAAAACACCCAGAAAGACAGTCCATCATTATTTGCCAAGTTTCAGTTTAGAATTAAGTTTTACTGCTGGCTTATCATGTAAGCCCCTGAAAATAGAGGTTTATAATGAAAATGTTGAAACCACCTTAATCTGTTGGTAAATGTTTTCATTCTAGCACTTATCTGAGTTCCAAGAGAGCCTTGGAAAATTATTCTTGGTTCTCTTATTGAATTTCTGAATCACGAGTTGTGTTCCTTCCGGAAAAAGCAGAGCAAAGTTCCCACTAAGCCTGCAGCCCAGGGAAGCACCTCATTCTGAACTGTACATAGGTCCCACTGACCTAGGCTAGGGCCAGGAAGTACTCCCGAAACTTTCTCACCTGCTTTCCCTAATACTACTTTGGAAGAATCAAGAAGATGATCCAGAGCATCTTCTGCAGACCCAATGTTTCTAATGAGCAACTTATTGAAATTCATTTGGCATATATGTATTGAAGGCCTAGTATGTGCGAGGTGCTGGCAATACAGCCAGGGATGAGAGAGATGGTGTCCCTGCCCCCTGTGGAGCTTTGGCTCAGTGAAAAATGACAGTCTGTAAACAAAAAGTCAAGTTAAGATTACAGAATTAATGACATGACCACAGTAGCAGCAAGTGTCATGAAACAGTGCAGGTGGTGAGAGCATATACGGGGGGGGGGGGGTTCTTTTGGGGAGAGGAAGGGCTTCTAATGGCAAGGGCCAGGGTTTGGGAAGGAGAAGGTA
>NW_007729802.1:104398-173905 GCF_000696425.1 Galeopterus variegatus | reverse complement strand
AGAGCAGGTGGTGAGAGCGTAGACGCGGGGGGGGGGGGGTTCTTTTGTCAGGGAAAGGAAGGTCTCTCTAGGGATGTGGCATTTCAGGTGAAGGAGGGAAGAAGACCAGGTGTTTGCCAAGCCAGAGAAGATGGAGTTTGGAGAGCTTAGTAGTTCAAGGACCTCAGTGATACTGGAATAAAGGGCAGGGTTGAGAGGAGGCTGGAAGTTAGGCAGGGCCAGGGATTCCTTGAAATCAGGAGCTGTGTTGTTCACTACTACATCCCAGCACCTAGTGGGTGTTCAGCACCGAGCTATTACCTGTCGAGTAAGTGAAGATGGCCAGGGAAGCATTATTATCATTCCAATTGTACAGTTTAGGACACTGAGGCTCAGAATGTTTAAATGAGTTGCTTTATGTTGCTCGCCCAGTTGGGAGGATTTCAGCTTCTCTTGTGCTTGCATACACCGTCGTACAAGACTTCAGAATGTAGGAAGCCTCTCTAGTTTTCTACATCACAAAATATCTTGTTGCTGCAGGTATTCTCTCCCCCCACCCTCCACTTTCAACCTTGATTGGAAACTTGTAGACCTCCTAGAAATACAATCCTAGCTTCTCTGAAGTTCAGGAATGTGTTTGTTCCTTCTTCCCTTCCAGAGTGTTTGAGACCAGACCACCTTGACCCTGGAGGGTTGCCTGGTTCAATACCGAGTTCATCCTGGCACTGTCTGGATTTTGGGGAAAGGTTCAATTTGGTTCTCTAGCCATTAGGTTTTGCTTCTCTTCTATCTCGTGGTGTCTCTTCTGATTTGTTATTGGTAAAGTGACCCCTAAGTTGTAGCCATCCCATGCTGGGAACATATCTCTGTAAATCATTTAACTAGATAGCCCTCATATAGTAGACACTCAACAATTATCTGTTAAATGAACTAGCGAATAAACAAATAAGGAAAGAATGGGTGAATGCCTCCCTTTTGCAGAGATTTCAGTCACACCTTTCTGGAGATTAAAAGCTTTGTTACCAAGCAATAGGATGCTGTCTGTTGGCCAGTGTTTGTAAAGCCTTCCTGCTTTTTCTGAACTTCCCTGTGGCCTTTTTGCCTCAGGTTCTTTGCATTGTAGTTCTTCCCAGCTGGTTCTTCATATCGTCTACCTCTCTGCTCAGATGTCACCTCCTCCAAGAAGTCTTCCTCAGCAGTTATCTCACGTAACTCAGCTCCAAACCCCATCACTCTATATTCCTGGTTTATTTTTTTCATAGTGCTTTGTACTTACTTATTACTGTCTGAAGTTACTATGTTTTATGTGCATTTGTTAATTTGTTTATTGGCTGTGTCCCCCAATTGTGCGTAAACTCCACGGGGGCAGAGACCTTGTCTGGCTTCTTCACCAGGTCTGCAAAGGTATCTGGCATACAGTAGAAATTATACAAATATAAACTCAATACAGAATAAATTTAAAAAAATATATAAAACCAGGCCTATTGAGAAATAAATTTTCTTTCTTTTCTTTTTTTGGCAGCTGGCCAGCACAGGGCACTGAACCCTTGACCTTGGTGTCATAAGGCCCCGCTTTAACCAATTGAAGTAACCAGCCAGCCCTAGACATTTTCTTATTAATGAAGAATTTTCCCTCTGCTATCTTGAAACTTAGATCTTTACTGAGACTGTACCTATAGGCAAGGGCCATCAGGAAGTGTTAACAGTGTGTAGTTAGACCAGTTTGAAATAAATGCTCATAGAAGAGCTGTTCTTGAGCATGCTGTGACCAATCTACATTAGATACTAAAAAATAAATATTAAAGTAATGGATAGTTGATTATATTTTTTAAGAAAATGCAAGCACTGTGTTTAGAATCTGGCAGACTTGGGTACAAGCCCTAGTTTGCTATCTGATGGCAAAGTGACCCTTGTTTGTAAAATAGGCTCATTGTCACCAAATCATAGAACTGTCATGTAGATTCAGTCAGTAAATACAATGCCAGCTCTAGGAGGCCTCCCTTTGGGCATGCAGTTCCTCCTATCCCTTCTCTTCCTGAATTAAAAGAATACTGAGGTGTAGAGTTACGCCAAACACTGAAGGAGATAAGGCTTCAAATTTAGACCTAGGTAAGTATTGAGAGCAATTTGATTTACTCATCTTAATATCACCTGAACATCCTTAAATCCTTATTTTTGACTGTTCTTATTTTTTTTTTGGTTTTAAGAAAATCTAAGTAAGGATGCATCCCATGAATTGCAGGGTTATTGTGTTGCTTTCTTGGAATTCTACTGCATTTAGGGTTCTGTGGTACAGAAGCTGATTCTTTTTGTGGGTACAATTCTCCACCTGCAACTGATTGAGTCTGCAGATGGGCTCATACAGAAATAATTAGCCACTTGCCCCTTATTTTGAGGGTGCAAGTGGCCCCTCTTGCCAACAATTACTGAACCACGGAAAAGAGGAAGCCGAGGGGAGAGCCTGTGGAAATTTAAGCATGAGAGCAAATGGCTTTTATTTTTCAAAAGTTACAGCTATCCTTTTCTTTTAAAAAGGTACTTGAAAGTATGTAAGCTGTCTTGGAACAGACCTATCAGCAACTCCATGTACCTTTCCCAGCTTGTAACACTGAATATTTCCCAATTCTCGACTTAATTTTCTTCTAAGGGTTTATTTAAATATGCTGTGTGCTTTAAGCGCTGCATTTGGTTTCACGGTTGGTTCAGGCGACACGTTAACTAATTATTGGTAAAGTATTTGGCTTATGAACTCTGATCCATTTTCCTCTGGAAGGTTCCTTTACTGCCTTGCGACAGTCCCTTGCATTTTAAGACTTTTGCAGGGAATTTTGCAGTGACCTGCAGTGTGGTACCTTTGGGTACATCTGGATTTGAATTACTTATCCGAAGTGTGCCCTCTGATTAAGGACAATATCCAGTGGTATTAGGGCACCAGAGGAGTTTGTTAATAAAGTTATTGATGGCCATCCTGAAACATTGATCCACGAGAGTCAGAAATTACATGTGGGGAAGCTGCCTTCGACAATAAAAGAACAAAACACATTCTAGATCTTAATAGGAAACAAAAGTGTATAAACAAAAGCAGACTGCTTCTTTAAATATCCGATTTCAGAACAAGACTAGCCTCCCACGTTTACGGAACCCTGAATTTAATTGGGAAAAGAAGCCGGGTTTATGTTTTCTTCAGTGTCAGGATAGCAGATGAGATTGAATTTTTGACACTTTGCAGAAGACAGCCTCCTTTCCATTAGCAGATCAGTCCTGCCTCATTATTTTACTTTGTAAATTCTGCTGTGCTGTAATCAGACCTCTTCAATGCAAATGGTTACTTCTGGAAGGAATGAACATCAAATTTTGAAAGGAAGAAAATGAAAGGCTTTCTTAACCATTTCAGCTCATCTGTCCAGCTTCAGGATTTAAATCACAGGACTGCAGGGTGACTGTTCATAATCTTTTTGTGCTTCTTCTCTCCCAACCCATTTAAGATCCTGTGAAGTTTTTTTTTTTTTCCGGGAACTTGAGAGGCAGAGAATATATAGAATCTGTTCCATTTATGCTGAAGCTCTGTCCATTAGGATTTACCAGGTCCTGTTATTTTTACGGGTATTTGTTATATCTTCAGCCTCTTTGTTTTATCTTTGGCCTCCAATAAGTTCTAAGTGAAGACAGGATACAGGGTAGGATTGTCATAAGTAACTGGTGACTTCCCATGGAATGAGATGGGATCTTCGCACAGAAGATACCTCTGTCAAAAGCAGATATCACTGATGTCTATGCTGTTCTTGAGAAGGAAGGCACAAGGGAAGATGAACCCCTTCCTCACCCTCCAACACTCAGCCTCCTCCTGGATCCG
Organism: Galeopterus variegatus; assembly: GCF_000696425.1. Taxonomy (NCBI): domain Eukaryota; kingdom Metazoa; phylum Chordata; class Mammalia; order Dermoptera; family Cynocephalidae; genus Galeopterus; species Galeopterus variegatus. Next base: position 170,073 of record NW_007729802.1, on the reverse strand, counting down.
TGTCCTAGGGTATCTTTTAAATGAATTCTCAGACCTTTGAAAAGTAAGCTCAACTGTTAGTAGAGACTAAGGGAGAATATTACAAATTTTTCTTAAAAATGATGGTTGAAAGAGAAATGGATAGTCACTGTTGTTTTCTAGACCCAGTTTGATGTAAAAATGTTTCCATTCCAGTGTTTCTAAAACTGGTCCATGGACTGTTAGATCATAATTACATGTAGTACTTGTTGAAGATGCAGATTACCAAACCTCTCCGTAGAACTACCAAATCAGTACTCTGACCCGGGGGGCCTGGGAATCTACTTTATCAGGTATCTATGTGATTGTTGTATATGGTCAAGTCGGAAGCCACACTATTTTGGATAATTTTCATATTTTAATAATTGAGTCTATTTTTTGCAGATGTGTGATTCATCACAACACAATAAGTGACAGGATAGGTCTCTTTGGGACCCACAACTATATTTAGTTGTGTAAATCATTTGATAGGGATGGCCGGTTCGCTCACTGGCTGAGCGTGGTGCTGACAACACCAAGTCAAGGGTTAAGATCCCCTTACCGGTCATTTTTTTAAAAAAAAAAAAAAAAAAAAAAGAAGGGATTTAACCTTAACCTCATGTACACTCTTCCTTTCTCGAGATCCTTTCATGCTTAGTTTCCAAAATATTTAAGATAAATGTTAAAGATGCTCAGAGTTACTGTATAACTTTTGTGAGGCTCAGACTCAACATTGTGGCTTTGGTCAGAGTGACAGGTAAAATTATACATCCTTAAAGAAATCCATCTGAAGTGAAGGGGAATTGGGGCACAGGTAGGATCCGTCTTTGAGATCCTGCCAGGGCCATTCGCAATTGGGCTCTGGAAGATTAAGGCCGGGTCAAGTCTTGCCAAATGTAGGTAGAGCATATTGTTTAAAGAATCAAATGTACAAAATCAAAGGAGAAAATGCTGAGTTAGAGAATGATGTTCCATGAGGTTGTGCTCGTGTACCTAACTGAAGAAATATTACTGTTCATTTGCTCTTCTTACTTCTAACGTGAAAATGAAAAGTAAATTTGCAAATATTGCCTTTAATTCTTGCATATTAACAGAGACCTCTTTTAGAGATAGCCTGATGATGGTGAAACACACTTTAATCTCCATTTTATAAAGCTTTTATTCCAACTAAAAAAGAATTCTAATATACTGTTGGGTTATTTTACAGATTATATTGATAGTGAAATTGATACGTATTGAGCTTCAGTAATAATGTACATTTTTCTAATCTACAACAGAATACATTCTATAGCCACCAGAACTATGCTTTGGTGGTTTCTATTTCTAGCACATGTTCCTATGTTTTTGAAATGGAACATTTGCTGTAAGGGACAGAACATTTAGCATGAAGGATACTAACCAATAACAAAATAAATTGTCTGCAAATAATGATGTGGGATGCTTTGACATAATGTTTCTATTTTTCAGTCTAGTAGTTCATCTCCCAGTCCTTTCTCCATGTTTGTATTTGATTTGAGGAGAGAATATCAAGATTTGTTTATTTAGGGAATAAATGCAAGAGTCCAAAAATGAGCCACACCCTAATCCTGCCCCCAGTGACTCTCTCTTATAACAACATGGTGGGGGGACTTTTTGAAATGCTATCTGTTCTTAGGAAGAAATTTTCTGCAATGTGAATGTTTTATCCTATTAAGTATTTCTTCAATTAAATTAAAGAGCATAGAGTACTTTAAGTTGGAAAATAGTTCTTTGAGTATTAAAATGATGTCATTTTTTCCCCCAAATGAATACATACTTTTAATCTCAAACTCACTTTCTTCTATTATTTTGTTTTTGAACTCAAAGGAAATAAATCTCTTATTTTTATTCCCTCCATGGGTTTCAAATGTTTAGCTCATAAAATTGTATAGTCTCTTAAAAAAGCAAAAGACAGTAGCCAAATTTAGAATTCAAAACAAGGACTAAAAATAAAATAATTAAAAAAAATTCTTAAAACCCCAAAAACACAGTCAAACTTCTGAAAAGACATCAACTTGAAGTAATTTAAATGACACAGTTTTATAGCTGTCTTAGAATGACCTTGAGAAAATATTTTCCAAAACGAATTCTCCCTTAAATAATTCTTTTAGACAGGGTCTTGAAGAACAAACTCCCTTGAAGTGAATTGTTTTCTTTGATGCCGCTATTTTCCTGCAAATTCCAGGGGACAGAATATTTGGTTTTAACTTAAGATAATGAAAGTAATTTTCCTTTGAGAATGAGGTTTTCGGCTGTATTGTAAAGCCTGTCTGCAGGTGAGATTTAATTTAATCCTTTGAGTACTTAAGAAGCATTCCTGAGACAGTGGCCAAAAAAGTGACAAGATTAGCATTTTGTATATTGACAGTGTGTAGACAAGAAAAGACTTTTATCCTGAAGAGTTTAATGATTTTTTCTTTTTTAGTGATCTTAATGGCAGTTCTTAATTACTAAAATATACATTATTTAAATAGTCAAAGATTAGATGACACTTACATTTTAAAGTTAGTTGCAATTGAATTGCAGCCTAGGAATTAAATAGCAACAAAGCAAGCAGGAAAGGCAGGTAGTATCTTGTTAACTAAATTTCAAGTTTAGAATAGAGTTAGAGTGGAAAATGAATGTATACGTAAGTATTAAGAGAAAATACATCAGCGAAAATTTGTAGAAAATCAGTTGTACCTTTCTCAAAATTAGAATTATTAAAATTATTATTAAAATTATTAATATTAGAACTTCTCAAAATTATATGGCTTTCATGAGATTTTTAAAAATATTTTTCTATTTGTCCCATTATTTCCTTTTAATTCCTCTTTTTTTCCTGAGTGTCTTGCGTGTTCCAATAAGCAGACCAATTTTTGTAATGTCAGATACTATTTGAATAAGTAAAGAAGTTCGTAAAAATGAGAGGTGTACGCATGGTTGAAACTCAGTCCCAAAGCTATATAACATACACAGCTATGACTTTTAAATAAAATTAATATCATAAAAAATTCTTAATCATTTCCTGTTCAGTGTGTGTGCACATGGACTTTTGCCTCATACAATGATTCCCTTGTATATACTTTGTTTTTTTTCTTTTATTTTGGGGGAGTACAAAATACGAAAACAATGGAATATCTCATATACTAAACCTGATGGGTTTTTAGGTATTTATGTGGGGGAAGAAAAAAAACAAAAGTAAATCTTTCTGACTATCGTGACATCCAGCAGAAATAAGTTTACACATATGAGGAGTTTTTCCTTTTTAGGAGACTCTAGACCTCTTAGTCACCCTGCCATCCTCTCAATAAGTTTAGCCATGGTTAGAAAACCATGAAGATCTTGTCTACAGCAATCACTTACTAATATTTTTACATCATGAATATTTCTAGAAGCTCCCTTCGACTTTTCCTGTCATTTTATCATTGGACTTTTTTAGGATGTTCTGTTTTAAAACGATTTGGAGATGTTTTAAATTTGCTATCTATTCATCTTATGTCTAAAGGAAAAATTACACAAAATTCTTTACTGTTTGGGAACATGCTGTCTTGGTTAGGGGTTTGGATCACATTTTAAAATTAGTTTTAAGAAAAAGGAAATCATATAAATGCTCTGGAATTCAGATAAGCACCAAGCATGGGAAGTAGGCGCTTTTATTTTAGATTAACTTATCCATTGGGGTCAGACTGCTGCTGATAAAAGAGCATTCTAGACATTTAAATATTGATTATGCACTTTGGGGAGCTATTTTCTTTTCTTCTTTCCCTCCATCCGTTGAATTTGGGCTTTGGTGGAGCTTGCATAGTGCAGTATCTCAAATACTCCACAGGGTGTCATGATGTGGTTGTTTGTTCTCAGGAATACTGTCTGGTAGGAGGTAATTTGAGACAAGTCTCATCCAGCGTTTAAAATGGCTGATTCATCTTTGTTTCAGTCAAGGAATATTTAGAACGCCTACTATATGCCAGCGCATGATAGGAAATATAGATCTTGGCAGGTCTTCTTCCTCACTTTGTGTTTGGCATTTTGGCCAACAGAGTATCAACACAATGAGTTAGTCTGAGTTTGTTTGAATTTATTTCCCATGTAGCATCATGCCATTTGGGAGTGAATCTCAAATGGGATATCAGTTTTTTCAAAGTGCCCAATTCCTCAGCTGGACTCTGGTTCCCTTCCTTCCATCATCTGGTGGGAATAGATTCCCATGTGTGCTGGTGAAAGAAGGGGGCTGAGAGTTTCTGTTCTAAAGGCTCCTGGGGTTTCCATGGGGAGGCTGAAGCAGGATCTGGGGTCTCTAGAGTCAGTCTGAGTGTGAATCCTTGCTTCACCACTAATTTTCAGGATCTCCTTAAACAAGTTACTTCTTTTTACTTTAAACCAGAGATGAGGTTTTTAAGAGTAAATGAAATAAACCATTTTAAAAAAGCATTTAATGGCTTCCAGTTCTGGAACAATATGGCATAAACTCATGTTTACTTGGTCTGTTCCTCTAAATACAATCAAATGCCTGGAAATAATTCAGTAATCATAAAAGAACTCTGAATAGTGGAAAAGAAGAAGGTGGACTGGCTTGGGGCCATGGGACTTAAAGGATGACATCGTAGTGAGTTCCCCGGGTTTTCTTTCTATCCCCCATATATCCCTGATTGGGCACTGGAGAGTCCTGTAACTCTAAACTGCCAACAGGAATGGGTGGAGGGAATGAAGGAAAAGAAGGAGGGAGGAAATACCTGCTTTCTCTGGCCAAAGGAGTGGGAAAGAAGAAGCCCAGCTGAGACTTAGTGGGGGCCTAGTCTGCCCACAACAGTGTTGCCAGCCAGCAGAGCCCCATCAAGCCAACCCATCCCCCATCTCATACCTACTAGAAGTGGTGGGCCCAAGATGCCCATGGCAGCTTCATCAGCAGAGCCAGAGCAGAGCACCCTATCCCCAGCCCCAAAACCCCAGATAGCAAAGACCCTCTCTGCTCCTAGCAGCAATGTCAGTGAGCTAGGGAGGTTAGAAAGAATCCATATCCTAACTGAAATACGTAATTGCCTGCTAAAATAGAGCTATATGAATAAGAAGGAGACAACACCTTTTAACTTATATCCAATACAATAGAAGGTTACAATAGATACAATGGAAAATCATTTCTAACACCAAGAAAATCAACCACCATACCAAGAAACCCATGTTACCAGAAAAATCACAGTTTGCAGGAGAAAAGACAATTGATGCCAACACTGAGATGAATCATATGTTAGAATTATCTGACAAAATTTTCAAAGCAATTATCATACAATCAATTGAATAAGTAATTACAAATTCCTTTAAAAAAACAGAAAACCTCACTGGAAGGACTCAACAGTAGAATGGAAATGGCACAAGATAGAATCAGTGAGCTTGAGGACAGATCAATAGAACTTATTTAATCTGAACAGAGAGAAAATAGATTGGAAATCAGTTGAGTAGAGCTCAGGGACCTGTAGGACAATAATGAAAGATTTAACATTAATATCATCAGGGTTAAAGAAGGAGAGGAGAAAAATATGGGGCTGAAAAAGTATTTGAAGACATAATGGTTGAAAACTTCCCAAATGTGGCAAAAATTTAACGCCACAGATTCAAAGAGATGAGTGAACCCTAAATAGTATAACCCAAAGAAATCTATACCAAGACATAGCGTAATTGAGTCTCTGAATATGAAAGTCTTCAAACAACCAGAAAGAAATGACTCAGTACTTATATTGGAGCACCAAATAAAGTGATGGTAGATTTCTCATTGGGAACCGTGGAGACCAGAAGAAATTAGCACAACATTTTTCAAGTGCAGAACAACAGGAAAAGTAGTCACAAATTCTTTAGCTGATGAAACTATCCTTCACGAATGTAGGGGAGATAAAGAACTCTCAAATAAGGGAAAACTGTGAGTATTCGTCACTAGTACATATCTACCCTTAAAGAATGGCCAGTGAAAATTTTCCAAACAGAAAGGAAATGATAACAGAAGAAGGATTGCAACTTCACAAAGGAAAGAAGAATAGTGGAATTTGAACAATTAGGGGTAAATACAATAGACTGTGTATAAACACTTTTAATCTCATTTTATGAGGCCAGCATTATGCTGACACCAAAGCCAAAGCAGGACAGTATAAGAAAAGAAAATTATAAACCAATATTCCTCATAAACATAGATGCAAAATCTTCAAAAAAATACTAGCAAGTAGAATTGAACAAAACATCAAAAGTTTCATACACCATGATCTAGTGGGTTTTATCCCTGGGATGCAAGGATGGTTCAACATAATAGAATTAAGGATAAAAATAACATGTTTATCTCAACAGATGCAGATAAAGCATTTGACAAAATTCAGCATCCTTTCATGATAAAAGTTCTCAGCAGATTAGGTATAAAAGGAATGCACAACAACATAATAAAAGCCATATATTGCAAGCCCACAGCTAACTTCAAATGGTAAGAGGCTGAATGCTTTTTCTCTAAGATAAGGAACAAGACAAGAATGCCCAGTGTTGCAGTTATAGCAGTCTGTTTTAAACTGACAATTGACTAAATTTGACCACATACAAAAACTCTACACTTGAACTTTTCCTTGAAAGTTCTGATCATGTCTCAGTAAAAATCTCTTTGTATTTAATCCATTTGGGAATTTTTTGGCTTTATGAATCTGGATTTTTATTTACCTCTCCAGATTCAGGGAGTTTTCTGTCATTGTTTTTTTAAATAAGCTTTCTACCCCTTCCTCTTTCTCTACTCTTTCGGATAGTCCATAATGTGTATATTAGTTTGCTTGATGGTGTCATACTTCCTGTAGGCTTTTTTTCACTCTTTTTCATTTATACTTATCTTTGTTCCTCTGACTGGGTGATTTCAAATAACCTGTCTTTAAGTTTACTAATTCTTTCTTCTGCTTGATCAAGTCAGCTATTGAAGCTTTCTATGGAATTTTTCAGTTCAGTCATGTATTCTTCAGCTCCAGAATATTAGTTTGTTTCTTTTTTATGATTTATAGCCCTTTGTTGAACTTCTCGTTTTGTTCATCGTTGTTTTCCTGATTTTGTTTAGTTGTCTATCTGTGTTTTATTGTAGTTTACGAGGTTTTAGAAGATGATTATTTTGAATTGTCAGGTAGTTTTATTTCTTTAAAATTGTTACTGGTGCTTCCCCCCCCCCCTTTGATTTTGTCACATTTCACTAATTATTTGTGATTCTTGAGGCCTTGCATTTTTGTCTCACCTTTGAAGAAGTGGGCATCTTTTCCAGTCTTTCTAGAATGTCATCAGCAAAGAAAGCCCTTCACCTGTCAGCATATCCAGAGAATTGGGGAGGGTCATCTGGGTGCTTTGTGGGTGGGCTTGCTATTGGACTCCTCAGGCTGGTTGGCCTGGAGCCTGAGTCCATGTGGGCAGGCCTAGCACTGAGTCCACACAGTGGGCCTGGATCCTATATCCATGGGAGCCAACCTTGTGTTGAGGTTCAGTGGGGTAAGTCTAGCAGTTGGGTTTATGAATGCAGACCTAGATTCTGTGTTCATGGGGGTCAGCCTGAAGCCTGTATTTATTTATTTATTTATTTATTTATTTATTTATTTATTTATTGTCTTTTTCATGACTGGTAAGGGGATCGCAACACTTGGTGTGGTGTCGCCTGCACCGCGCTCAGCCAGTGAGTGCACTGGCCATTCCTATATAGGATCTGAACCTGCGGCGGGAGTGTTGCTGTGCTCCCAGCGCCGCACTCTCCCAAGTGCGCCACGGGGCCGGCCCTGAAGCCTGTATTTATGAAGGCTAAGCTGGTACAAGGGCAGACCTGGTGCCTTGGTTCACAGGGATAGGCCTGGTCCTGAGTCTGCATGAGCTGGCCTGATGCTGGGGTCCACTGGGGAGGGACTGTAGCCTGTGTCATTTGGGGCCAGCCTAGCACTGGAGCAGACCTGGAGCCTGGGGCTGTAAGGGTTGGTCTGAAGCTGGGGAGGGCTTGGAGCCTCAGTCTTTTACAGCTGGTCTGGAGCCTGGGTTTGCTGGGGGTTGTTCTGGCCCTGGGGTAGGCTTAGGGCCTGTGTCTACAGAAGTGGACCTGGAACTGGAGCCTTGAGGCCTGGCCTGATGCTGCATGAGCTGGAGTCCAGGTCCTCAGGGACCAGCCTGGTGACAGGGATTACTGGGATGGACCTAGTGTTGGGGTTCATGGCAAAGCTGGGTGCTTATTTCACTCTCCTTCCCCCATGCAGAGGGTGTCTCTTTCCCAACACTGTGTAGCCTGGGATTCAGGGAGAGCTGATGTGAGTAATGTTTAACTGTTCTTCCTACCCTCTTCAATGAGTCTTTTTTTAATTCTGTGCTCCACCCAAATGCTACAATCTTTCATTCAAATTTATTAGCCCTTGAAGTTATTTTCATGCATGGACAGTTGTTCAAATTGTTGTTTCTCCCAGGGGTTGAGTGCTGGAAACTTGCATTCTACTATCTTACTGATGTCACTTCTTACGCTAACATTAATTTTTTAAAAATAGGAGTAGCTGTATTAATATCAGATAAAGTAGACTTCAGAGTAGTGAAAATTACTAGGGACAATGAGTGACATTGTGTAATAATAAAAGAAGTAGTCCACCAAGAATACATAGCAATCCTAAATGTGTATGTACCAAAAAGCAGAGCTTCATAATACATAAAAGAAAAATTTAGAATTGAAAGGAAAAATAGACAAATTCACAAGTATAGTTGGGGACTTCAACATACCAATATCAGCAATTGGTAGAGTTAAATACAGAAAATTACAAAGATATGGAAGAACTAAACAATTCTACCAACTAACAAGATTGATATTTATAGAATATTTCACTCAATAGCTGGCAACTGTACATTCTTTTTAAGTGCACACAAAACATACAACAAGGTAAACCATATCCTAGTTTGTAAAGCAAACATTAACAAATTTAAAATAATTTATATCACATAGAGTATGTTCTATGACTGTAATGGAATAAAACTAGAAACCAAAAACAGGAAGACAAGAGAACCTACTAACACTTGAAAATTATACAACACAGATATAAAGAGTGAAATTTATAGCATTAAATGCTTACTTGAGAAAAGAGGAGAGATCGCAAGTGGATATTCTAAGTTTCTACTTCAGGTTAGAAAAAGAAGAACAAAATAAATCCAAAGGAAGTAGAAGAAAGAAAATAAGAAAAATAGAGCAGAAATCAATAAAATAGAAAACAAAAACAATAGGAAAAATTGATAAAAATTGAAAACTTCTTTGAAAAAAATCGATAAAATTGATAAATCTTAAGAAACACTGACAAAATTAAAAGAAGGTATAAGTCACTAATATCAAAAATTAAACAGGAGATATTACAGTTTCTTTAGCCATTAGAAACATAATAAAGGGATATTACAGCAAACTTTATGCTCATAAATTTGACAGCTTAGTGGAATTAGACCAATTTCTCAAAAGCCATGAACTATCAAAATTCAGTCAAGATGAAATAGGTAACTGAATAGTCTTATAACCATGAACTAAATTGAATTTGTAATTAAAAGTTTCTGACTGAATGGAATACTATTCTGCCATAAAAAAGGATGAAATTCTGCCATTTGCAGCAACATAGATGAACTTAAAGAAAATTATAAGTGAAATAAGCCAGGCACAAAAACAGAAATGCTGCATGTCCTCACTCATAAGTAAGAGCTAAGGGAGGGAGGGAGGGAGGGAGGGAGGGAGACAGACTGAAATGCTGCATGTCCTCACTCATAAGTAAGAGCTAAGGGAGGGAGGGAGGGAGGGAGGGAGACAGACTACAATAAAACATTGAACTTTCAGAAGGAGAGAACAGACATATAGTTACTAGAGGTGGGAAAAGAAGTCGGGGAGGGGAGTTAAGGAGTAATTGGGTAAGGGACACAAAGAATAATTATGGTTTATAATGATGAACATGCCAATAATATTGATTGGATCATCACATACTCTACAGAAATATTGAGGGTCAACTCTGTACCCCATAAATGTATATAATCAATTATGTTTCAATTCAAAAATGAATTAAAAAAAAGTTTCTGAAAAAGATATTTCTAAGCCCAGAAGTCTTCACTGGAGAATTTTACTAAAATATTAAAGAATTATCACCAACTTTACTTAGTCTCTCCCGGAAAAGAAAAGAGAAGGAACACTTTTCTACTAATTTATGAGGCCAGTAATTCCTTGGTATCCCAACCTGAAAAAGACCCCCCTGCAAAAGCATAAAGCCCCCCCCCAAAAAATGCATAAAAACCTTACAGACCACTTTCTCTCATGAACTTAGATACAAAAATCCTCAACAAAATATTAGTGAATCAAACTTAGACATGTACAAAAAAAATAATATTTATGACCAAGTGAGATTTATTTCAGGTGTGCAAGGCTATTTTGACATTTAAAAATCAATAATTGTAATCTGCCATATGAACAGGCTAAAGAAAAAATAAAACATATGATCATATTAACACAGAAAAACCATCTTAGAAAATTCAACACCCATTCATGATAAAAACCCTTAGTAGGATAGGAATAAAGGGGAATTACCTCAACTTGATAAAGCACATCTACAAAAAACCTATAGCTAATAACATCTGTTTTTCATGAGACTGAATATATTTCCCCTAAATCCAGGATAAAGGCAAAGATGTTTACTTTTACTATTGCTGTGCAACATAGTACCCCAAAGCCCTAGCTACTACAATAAGAAAAGAAAAAGAAATAAAATCATCCTTTTTAGCAGATGACATGATTGTCTACATAGAGAATACCAGGAATCTTTAAAAAGAAAAAAAAAAAAACGCGTGCGTGCGCGTGCGCGCGCAGACACACACACACACACACACACACACACACACACACACACACACACACACACAGAGTCCTAGAACTAAGAAGTGAGTTCAGTAAAGTCTCAGGATGTAAGATCAACATACAAAGATCAATTGCATTTCTATATACTAACAATGAATATGTGGAAGCCAAAATTAAACACATAACACCATTTACAATCACTTCAAAGAAAGTGAAATACTTATATGTGAACTTATCAAAACATGTACAGGATCTGTATGCTGAAATTTACAAAATGTTAATGAAAAATTAAAGAAGACCTAAAAAAATTGAGGTATGTACTGTATTCATGCATTGGAAGACTCAGCATAGTAAAGGTGTCAATTCTGTTCCAACTGAATTATAGGTTTGATGGAATTCCTATCGAAATCCCAACAAAATTGGGACATAGATAAACTTAAAATTTTTAACAAAAAGGCACAAGCTCTATACTACTAAAGCAACCTTTTAAAAAAGTTAAGGTGGGAGGGATCACTCTACTAATATTAAGCCTTACTATACAGCTATTGTAATCAGGACAGTGTGGTATTATTGGAGGGATGGAGACAGAGATCAACAGGACAGAACAGAGAACCCAGAAATACACCCACACAAATATGCCTAACTGATTTTTTTACAGAGATGCAAAAACATTTCATTAGAGGAAGAATAGAAAATAAAACACTGAGTACAGTGCCTGGCTTGAAGGAATCACTTAATAAATACTAGCCAGTATTATTATTATTGTTATCATCATCATCATCATCATCATCATCATGACATTGCTTTACCATTTGGAAGTTTTGAGGCTGCTTGTGTCTGTCCCCATATGTAGTTCTATGTAGACAATCACCTAATTAAAGCAGGTATCGTGAACCTCTGTCCCACACCCTAATGCTGGGAAGGGATGTTGTTCCAGAATGGAGATGGGTTCGAGAAATGGAGTGTGGAGGTCTGGTGCACACAGTACTTACTTTTTCATAAGCTGAAAGTTTATTTTTTAACTTTAATTTTATTTTTTGGCTATGTAAAAACGGCTTCCTCAGAAATGTCATGTTAAAAATGTCACACATCCCATTAGAATTACTTCCTTAGTTTCAGATAAATTTCTCTCACAGAATCCTGTTTCAGGGGTCCAAAAGACCAACATGTTTTTATTCCAGATGACTAATATAGGGATAGTAAGCAGAATTCTAGGATGGCCCCTGTGATATATTCCCCCTGGTGTTATGTCTATGTTTAGGGTACATTTTATGCAAAAGGAAATTTGCAGATACAATTAAGGTTATTACTCAGTTGACCTTGAATTAATCAAAAGGGAGAAGTGATTGTCAGGGTGGGCCTGATCTTATCACAGGAGCACTGTAAATCTAAGTCTAGAGGTCAGAGACAGGGAAGTCAGAGGAAAGCAAAGCAGAAGGGAGACTTTTGACGTATGAGAAGCACTTTAATGCTGCTTTGAAAATGGAGGGGGCCATGTGGCAAGGACTGGGGAGCAGACTCTGTAAGCTGAGAACAGTGCCTGGCCGACAGCCAGCAAGGAACTGAGTAATGCCAGCAACCTGGATGAGCTAGAAAGAGGCCCCCGAATTCCAGGTGAGAGCTTAGCCCGACTGACCCCTTGATACTAGCTTTGGGAGACCTGAAGCAGAAAACCAGTTATGCCATGTCCAGACTTCCAATCTACAAACCGTAAGATAATAAATTCATGCTGTGTTAAGCTGCGAAATTTATGGCAATTTGTTATGCAACAACAGAAAATTAATACGGTGTAAAGATTGAAATCTTTGTGTTTAAATCCATGGTTTAGTGGTCCCTGTACAAGCAACCAGCTTTACCTTTAATACCCAATAAGCATCCTTGGCATTTGGCAAAAGGTATTTCTGAAAGATTATGGGAGATTAGCAGACCTGTAAATTCATGCTTCCCAAGCAACCTTTTTCTTGTTTTTTCTAATCTGTCATAGAACAAGGTGGTCCTCCTTTGTGCACGATCAGTGTGCGGTTCTGGACATATGACAGATGAGTTCAACCAACAACACACAAACTTATCTATGTGTGCACATGGCACTAATCTGTCATAGAACAAGGTGGTCCTCCTTTGTGCACGATCAGTGTGCGGTTCTGGACATGTGACAGATGAGTTCAACCAACAACACACAAACTTATCTATGTGTGCACATGGCAATGTGTCCATGGATTGTGTTCTTGAATATTGGGGTGGCGTACAAACACTTGATTTCTGTAGTTACCATATCATAGACTGGTAACAAAGAGTTGCCTGGACCACATTTGGAGAAGTGTCTGTGTCAAACCTTAGCTTTGTAGGCTTGTAGGAGCTTGAGAGAAAGAGAAAGTTCAGAGTAACTGTCCCAGCATGGTGTGGGAGCTGGTTCAGGAGCCAACACCAGAGCTCTCCCAAAGTATTGTGGATATGGGTCATTTTTATTTTTTTTGCCACCCAGTCTCTGACCTTTCTTCTGATTTTATGAAGGACATCTCATTGTAGAAGGTGAAAAATGCCAACACTTGGTTTCTCAGCCTCCCTTACAGTTGGGATATGTGCCTTATCTTGGATCTGCTCATTAGATGTACCTGCCTCAGGGTTGTCAGGATGTTGGGAATGTGAGGGACTCTCTGCTGCAGTGACTGAAAGGTCAAGGCCATGGGTCGGTGGTGGTGTCCAGTGGTCAATTGCTGCTGGGTCTGTACTGTAAGCCTCAGTGTCTAGTGCCCAGCAGCTGTGGCAACAGCGTCTGCACTATACCAGTTGCATCAAAACTTTGAGCATCATTCTAGGCTATCATGTCTGACCCTGGTTCTCCAGCCTTTCTGGTAGTTTTGTGAATTCCCCTGTTTTTCTGCCTAAGTGAGACTGAGTGGTTTCTGTTGCTTCAGCTAACAACTTTAACTGATGCCTTAGGTGTGGATAACACAAACTTCAGAAATAAGTCTTATGGAGAAAAGAACTTTATTAGTAACTGAATTTCAGAATTTTATAATGAAAACAACTAGAAAGATACCTTTGGGTGATATTTGAAAGTGTAAAGATGGCTAAGCATGTTTTAGGTATTTTGTGGCTATATGTAGACCTTCTCCATCACTTTTTTTTTGTATCAAAGCATAATTGATTCTACATATCTGTGGGATACAGCATTGAATATCTAACACTTGTGTGCAATATGTGATGCTCAAATCAGGATAATTAGTATATTCTTTATCCATCACTTTTTATTTCTTTGTTGTAGTATCCCAGAGCCAAAGGTACTCAGCCATCACTTGCTCTGGCCTCTTTCTTTTACACAAGACACTCTCTTTAGGGTTCCTTCCTTCCTTCTTTCTTTTATTCATTCAATAAGTTAATATGTGGTATTGCCAACACAGTTGGTTCTGCGGCCAGAGATACAATAGTGGGTACCACAGAGCTCTTGTCTTAATTAAGCGCACAGCCAAGTTGTGGAGATAAGCAAGTTAAGAGTGCAAGTAGGAGACTTACCTGGCTTCAGGGGTCAGAGAAGCCTTCCTAGAGGAGGGTAGGAGGGCACTGATATCTAAAGGCTTCAGTAGGACTTGAACAGGTGAAAAGTTAGGGTGGGAAGAGTGTTCCAAGCAGAGGAAGAGGATAAGTAAAGATGGGGAAGGTATAAAGAGAGCCTGGTCCCAGGAAGTAGCAGGAGTGGTTTGGCAGGGCTGAGGCTTGGCTGGGGGATGGTGAAGAGGAAATAGATCGTCCCCTGGAGGGCCTCGTACATGATATCAGGGAGTTTGGGCTTTATTTGAAGGGCAATGTGGAGGCACTGAAGGATTCTGAGGAAGGAATTTGTCCTGTTAGATGTGCATTTTAAGAAGGTTGCTCTGGCTGCGGCGTGGAAACCAAATGGGAGGGAGAGCAGATGTGGAGTTAGAGAGACTGGTTGTTCAGTCAGTGACTACTTTTGTGCTGGGTACTGCACTGTGTAAAAACTCACAATAAAGCTCCCTCTGGGCATTGGTCATCCTCAGGCTTGGCAGGCCTGGAGTTAAGGGCCCCATTAGCTCTTGGCCATGCTCGGAGGCAAGAGCTTCATTAGGATTAAGGCTGTTGGGTGACCTTCAGGGCCTGAGTTCTCCTCCTCCTCTACCCCTTCTCTGGTTGTCTGCTCTAGAAGGTGCAGCTGTTGTTTCAGCAGTACTTGCTCATTCTGGGTCTGCCTAGCCATGACTAAAAAGCAGCTCAGTTCAAAGGTAAAGGCAGGTGAGTATCCAGCTCCCTGTGCTCAGGCCATCTCTGACTTTATCAAGTCATGGTGACCAGTGACTTGTCTGTGTTGCTAAGGTGGATTCCATTTTTGAATTGGAATATGCAAAATTTCTCAAAAAATCCTCACTTTTCACCGCCAAACTTCCCCATCCTAACCCAGTTTTCCATTTGCTTATTTTCCAATTCCTGCTTTTTGTATCTATACAACCTTGCCCTTTGAAGAAAAGGGTTCCAAACATTTGTCTTGTAAATGTCATAACAATTTGTGAACATGAGAAAGCTGTACAGTATTTTTTTTTTTTTTGTCTTTTTTGTGACTGGTAAGGGGATCGCAACCCTTGGCTTGGTGTCGCCCGCACCGCACTCAGCCAGTGAGCTCACCGGCCATCCCTATATAGGATCCGAACCCGCGGTGGGAGCGCCGCACTCTCCCGAATGCGCCACGGGGTCTGCCCTGTATGTGAGCTCACCGGCCATCCCTATATAGGATCCGAACCCGCGGTGGGAGCGCCGCACTCTCCCAAGTGCACCACGGGGTCGGCCCTGTACGGTGGGAGCGCCGCACTCTCCCGAATGCGCCACGGGGTCTGCCCTGTATAGTATTTTTTTAAGGCACAGAATTTTGCATTCCCCCCAGCCTCCTAAAATTTAAATTTTAAGAAATTTATTTCTCTTTGAAGCAACAAAGGAGCATTTCTTCCTGCAATGAGTCTCTTTAAAAAGCAAAAACTTATTGCTCAAAACGTTTAAAGAACCATTCTGATATTTTGTAGTTGGTTTTAAATATCCTTATATTCTGTTTGTTATATGTTCAAGGAAAACAAGTTGGCAGATCCAGGAAAGCATGAAGAAGAAAAGTAAAATCAGTAGTCATTCTATTGCCAAATAAAACATTTTGGTGGGTTTGTTTTATATATATTTTTGTTCTATGCAAGAATTTTTTCTTTTTACAAAATTAATGTATTATTTTACATTTTCTCTTTTTCCCCCTTAAAACTGTACCATTTTCATTTAATTGTATGCAAACATGATTTTACATACTTGCGTAATAGCCCATGATTTAAATGTGCCAACAGTCTGGAATTGCTGATAACTTGGACAATTTAGTTTAAGTAGGCATTTGTGTTAATTGTTTCATTATTTACTCATGGATGTAATATTTATTATTTTTATATACATATATAAACTAAAAGTGGCTATAATTTTACCAGCTGGATAACCTTGGTTGACATAAAAAAATATAAAATGACATGGCTAGAAAATGCAAGCAGAAAAATATAGAAATGTACAAAAATGAAAACCAAAAGCTCCCCTCTGCCTCCTGACCACAGACCCTTTCCCCCACAGGTTAAAATTTCTTGTGATTTTTTTCCCCAGATATATCTATTTATAGATTTTTAACAATTTATGCAAGAGTCTGTATTCTTCACACAGTTCTGCACCTTGCTTGTCTCTCAAAAATCCTTCTTGGTGATTTTCATGCAGCATTTCTTAAAGTGGTACATCCCTAGCTCTATAAATGTGTCTCCAATTACAGATCTCTTAGTCTTGCCAGCAGTTCCATTGGCTCTTCTGCTGGGTTCTAAGACATGAGATAAATAGATATGCCACCTGCCTTTTCCCAGGACTTAGCATCCCACATTTCTCCAGCTTTCAGGCCCTACCTGCATGCTGGTAGTACCCCAACCCTCAACCCTAGTACCCCAACCCTCAACCTCCTTAGTCTTCTTGGTTATTTGAGGAGGACCCAGGTAATCTCACATAAGCTCACAGTCACTTTCCATTAGCCTCTGTTTCCAGTGCCTGAAATCCCTTGAAATGGGTGCTTACCACTTCCCCAGGGCTGATGCCCTAGAGAAAGTCCCTCCTCCCTTGCCCATGGCACTGTCTCCCAGGATGGGCAGGGTGCTCCTAATCAGTTGGCTTGGAACCACCATGGACTTGCACACATATGTGTACACAAATGTATCTGTAGGTGTGGGTGTACTCAAAGTATAAAAATGTATTTTCTCTCCAAAAATAAGTCCTCTCAGCTGCTGGCTTTTCCATGTAACCATCCATATTTTTTCTTGAACATATATTTGCTTATGGTGTTGTGTAACCACATGAACACTTGTCTGGAATGGAGGAAGCCATTGTTTTGACTGGAGTTGATTATACCTTTTGATTTCCTGTGTTTTTTATGTAGGGCCAGTGAATTCTCACAGTGTATGGAACACGTTGCATTTTGATGAAGGAGAAAGAAGCCATTGTTTTGACTGGAGTTGATTATACCTTTTGATTTCCTGTGTTTTTTATGTAGGGACAGTGAATTCTCACAGTGTATGGAACACGTTGCATTTTGATGAAGGAGAAAGTTAATTATTTGACCTATAACTTGAGTTTTGAGGGAGGAAGGAGGAAGGAAGGGAAGGAGGGAGGAAGGAAGAAGGAAAAAATTGGAATCACCGGGAAAATTAGCCAAGCCTATGTCCTGCACACTGAGGGTGAGCAGAGGCATTGTCTTTTCATTTAGAGCTATTTCAATCCTGCTACTGCTGCCACCTCCATTGTCACTGTCACAGTCTCCTTCTTCTCATTACTACTCGTTACTACTGCCACTGCATTGCCACTCCAGATTCATGCTAAAGGAATCAAGTAATCAAAAAGTTCGTTTGAGTCATACATTGTTAAACATGCATTTGGAATGATTCCCTGAGAAAGCTGGGTGCAGAATACAAATATTTTGAATCGACTTATCTTACAGTTGTACTGCTTTTTTTCCTTGTCATTTAAGAACCCTTAATATGAATAAATTGTTTGTATAGTGGGGCTTTTTTTATCCTTAGATAAGAAATACATGGGTTGAAAGCAGAGAATAAAAACATGAATGATAATGTACGCAATGCCCAGGAGAAGGTCCTTGCTGCTGCTTCTGGGCAGGAGTTATAATCGGCTATTTGGCGTGTTTATTTCAGGCTGCAGATAGTGGATAAAAGTGGCTGGTTCGTTGCCAGAACATGACTTAGTTGCCAAATAGAGTGTTTAGTACTTGCTACATTTGACTTATATCACAAGTTCTTCCCATTAACAGTCTGCTGGTGATAACCTACTTGGCTTTTCATGTGGTTACTTTGAAACAGCCACTTGACAACATTTGGTATATCACAAAGTTTAATACTGAATAAAAGAGGGAGTGAATGATTACATGGGTTCTGCCATGTTCTGATACTATGCTTGGTGCAGAATGGGCACCCAATAAATGTCTGTTCAATGAATGGATTAATCCTGTGTAAACGTTTTTCTGGTTTACTGTACCCAGGTTAGCTCTATGGACTTGAGACTTAAAAGTCTTATAAAAGAGATTGAAATAAATAGAAATAATAGTGCTTTCATGTCAGAAGGGCTTGGATTTGTATGGAGGGAGATATTCTACTCATCTGTGTCACCATTTAAATACAAAGTTGAGTTAAATGGAAGAATGAAGTTCTCATCAAAGTGGCCTTGAGTCTAAGCCAAAGTGTAACCTCATAATACTGACAATTTCCCTAATCTCAACTATATATGTATATTTTTAAACAGACCTACTTCAGGAATCTTGGCCCTGGATATGTAATAAAATATGTATTTAATGTGGTAATCTTTATTTTTAGATTGAAAACCTGCAAGAACAACTTAGGGATAAAGACAAGCAACTGACTAATCTGAAAGACAGAGTGAAGTCCTTGCAGACGGATTCCAGCAATACGGATACTGCGCTGGCAACATTAGAGGAGGCTCTGTCAGAGAAGGTAAGCTTGGACTCAGAATCAGGGAAATCAGGACTTAGGGAAACAAGGATAGGTAGAGATGATGCAAATACATTTATATGTGCGTGCTTTTCTCCATTCGCTAACACTACCTTCAGTCCCAGCGGGGCCTTCACACCGCTACTCTAGCCTTCTTAGCAGACTTGGCACTCTGCAGCCAAATCTGATCACATTACCCTTGGCCCTCCTTAAAAACTTTCTTCACTAGCTTGTCATTGCTGTTAGGATGATAAAAACTGAAATCCTTAACCTGGCCCCTAGAGTCCATCTCTCCATCTGATGTGGCTCTATTCTGACCAGCCACCTCTCTGACTGCATGCCTACTTTCTCTCTCCTTTTTTCCCCCTCCCTGCCTCCCTTCCTTCATTTCCAGCCTCATCCCCATCTCTCTTCCCTTGTTTTCTATGCTCTAGCTATGCTGGCCTTCTAGATTTACCAGTGCATCCTGTTCCCTTCTGCTTCAGACTCTGCGCGTACCATTACCCAGCCTAGAATGTGCTTTACTCTCTTCAGATTTAATTCCTCTTCTTCTGAGAGGTCAGCTTCTTGAGAAGTTGTGTTTGTACAGTAGTCAAGAATGTGCACTTTGGAGTCCACTTGTCTGGGTTCAAATCCTAGGCCTGACACTACTTTGGACAGTTAGTTAACCTGTCAGTTCCTCTGTTTCATTTATAAAAGTGTGTAATAATAGTACCTAATTCATTGGATTATGTTTAGGAAAAAATACATCAAAATATGTAAAGTGTTTAGGATTATAGGTATAATAAGTTATCACAGTTATTATTATTATTATTTTATTAATCATTTCCTTCGGGATGCTTCCTAGGTACCCCCCCTTATTTTCATCACGAACTTCCCAGAGCTCCTGTCACAATCTCAATTGTTCATTCATCTGTTTTTACATGATTAATTGGTCTTTTCTGCTAGACTCCAAACCCAAGCAGCATATTCTATGTGTTTTAGCTCACCATCCCCAGTGCCTAGTACAGTACCTGCATATGGGGTGCTCAGAGGATATTGGATATTGGTTGAATGAGCCTCCACCATGTGACAAGTACTATGTGGGGACTGGGGATACAGCAGAGAAGAGAATGGGCAAAAGTCCTGGCTTTCATGGAATGTAGATTCTAAAGGGGATAGACAGACAATAAATAAATAAGTAATATACATAGGATTTCAGAAGGTCATAATTTCTATAAAAGAAACAAAAGCAGGGAAGGTTACAGGGGGTGCTGGAGTGGAGTGGCCAGGTAGGGGCCTCACTGAGAAGGTGGAGTTTAAGGAAAGACCAGAATAAAGCCAGGGGTGAGCCATGTGCCCTCATGGAGGGAGAATGTATTAGGCAGATGGGACACAGCAACTGCAAGGCAGGCGAGGGAGACGAGAGGCAGAAGATCTTGTAGGGCCTTGTGAGAAAGGATTAAAAAAATGGATTTATGCTAAAGGGGATGGGAAGCCATACTGAGGGTTTCCTTCTGACATATTTAAAAGAATAATTTTGAATAAAAGAATGAATGAATTAATGAAATCCATTGGGAAATAGATCATTCTGATGTTTACTTATTTTTAAAAATGATTTCTAGTCCATTTCAGTCTGGCTAAATTAGATCATTCATTATATGGGCACCTGTTGTAGGTATTGTACTCTGGAGTTTATTTGCATGTGTTATATCCTCACCCCCAACACTTCGTAAGTGTCAGAGCACCCAGGATCAATGCAGATCAAGTTCTTTAGGAATTCTGAGGAGAGACAGCTTATGTTTTGGCTGGACATGTAATGTATCAATTTTTAGTTTTAATGTATAGACACTATTTTCAAGTCAAGTTGAAACAAAGAAAAGCAATCTTAACTCTTACAATGTGTGAGTAGACCCTGTTATGTTCTTTTTGTCTTTCTCATCATTTTTGATTCTGTAGCATTTTGTAGGACTTGCCCACAAATGCAGGGGCTGATATGGGGTTTTCCTCTTGGATGTGGAATTATAGTAACAGCGTCATCTCCTATATTCCCTGTTACTGTGGTCTGTAAACTCTGGGATGGTGGGGTCAAATGGAAGGAGACCAAGAGGACAGTCCCACCTCTGCCACTAACTAACTGGGTGACCCTGGCAAGTAACTCTTTCTCTCAGGGCCTCAACTTTCCTATTTGTGGAAAGGGGACATTAGATTAAATGGCCCACAGCTTCTCTAAGCCAGTGTATCTTGAAGACTTCTCTGCTGCTACTTCAGAATCACCAGGAGGTGCCTATTGGAAATCTAAATGGTCAGGCCACATCTATACCTACTGAATCAGAACCTTGAGTAGGGCCTGGGAATCTGCACTTTAGCAAGCTCCCCAGGTCATTGTGATGTACAGTGTAGTCTAAGACCACTACTCTATGATAAAAATATACAAGCTAAGAAAAGAACCGTAATTCTATAGCTAGATTGTCTTCATGGTCCTATTAAAAACTGAAAGATTATAACTTTAGGATTAAATTTTAAGAATTTAAAGATTTTATTTGAAGACATAAGAATATTTAATAAGATGACTTTTCAGGGAAAGATATTCTTTTGTTTTCAACTTTTAAGAGTTTATTTCCAGAGCTCTCTGTAGTAATTTTGTTTGTAAAATTGGAATGGGGATGTTGATTCAAAAACTATTAATGATTATGTGTCCCTTTTGCATTTTTGGGTGATATGATGTCAGCTCATTTCTACCTCTTGATTTTTTTCTTAAATTCACAGAAGTAAACATATATAAATTTCCATGTCATGGATTCTTGGCAGGATTTTATCATTTTGCTTTCTGGGCCTTATTAAGGTTTGATTTATTCTAGTTTAAATCCCAAAGCAATCCTCAAATCTGAAACTACTCCCTTTATTTAAGTACTTCCTTTGAGGCTGAGGGGGTGTCCAGGAAGGAAAGCTGAGGTCCGTGGGAGTCTGGCTGCTTCAGACTGTCTTCACTGTTGATAGCTGCATCACCTGGGATGAGCCTCTTCTCTCAGGCCCTCTCAGTACCTCACTTTCAGAATGTACATTTGAATTAGCTGACTTCTTTTTTTTTTTTTCCTTTTTGTCTTTTTTCGTGTCCGGCAACGGATCGCAACCCTCAGTGTCGCGCCCGTACCGGACCGGGACCGGCAACGGGATCGCAACCCTCGGTGTTGCCCCTGCTCCTCGCTCAGCCAGTGAGCAGCCGGTCTGCATGTGGGATCCGAACCCTTGGCGGGAGCGCTGCTGTGCTTCCCAAGCGGCGCACTGTAGCAGTGCGCCACCGGGCGGCCCAGAATTAGCTGACTTCTAAGTTCCCTGCTCTTCTGGAACTACCTTGACAATGAATTACTCAGTTTGCTGATCTGCAGTCTCAGGCACGTGACATCTGAATTGGACCATAGTGGAGGAGTTGAGAACTTAGATGGGAACAAAAGTGAGGGGAGTGGGTTTGGTGGGATACAGCAGGGGCTGCCGGTGACTGCAGCAAGCCGGAGAGTCCCTGACCTGTCTCAAAATGTCCAAGTTCAGATTTTTAAAAATTATGATGCTTGAGTCAAACAAAAGAGCTTTATGGGCCAGCTTTGGCTTGTGAGTTGCTCATTTTCAAATCCTATTTGCCTTTCACAGAAGTGAAGAATAAAAGTGAACACAGAGCAATTTATATGTAGGGAATTTTCAAAGGTGCCAGAATCAGAATGCTAGTATATTTGAAAAGCACAAATAAAACTATTAAATAGGAACTGGCAAGGTTCTCTATCACGGGACAAAGAATAGAAGATTTATTTTTAGTATTTATTACAGTGAGTATCAAACCTTTGTATATATACCCAAATAATCTCACCACCTAGGGAGCTTCTTAAAATATAGACTCTGGGTCCCATTTCCTACACATTCTGATTTAGTTGCTCTGTTGTGGAGCCCAGGAACCTGTAATTTTAAAGCATGCCCAGGGATTCTGATGCAAAGTCTGAAGACCACGGTTTGAAAAACACTAAATCCATGCTCATCCATTTTACACATGGGAAATGGGCTTAATGAGGTGAAATGACTTGCCCAGAAATGAAAATTTTGGACATGTGCAGCATCATTCCCCACTTCTGGGCCCAGGCAAACAATAGTGGCACCTGCTAACTTATCAGCCCAGCACTCCCAGAAGCCACTTTCACCCTAAGTTGGCCCTTGGTTGAGACTTTGCTGCCTCCCTTGGACTATCCCAAGGCCACCCAGCTCATGAATGGTGGAAGAGGACGAAAACTCAAACCTTCTGATTTTTGTGCTTTTGACAACATCACAATCTCCTCTAGATGGCTTTTCCCTCACAAGTTCCATTTTTATCCACATTTCATTGAACAGATCCTCGGAAACAAGGCATTTTGTGAAGTAATAAAATGATTAATAAAAAAATTGTGGATTCATAGGTACATTTAATTATTTGCTGTCTTTTGGCTGATGAGTAGACTCCATCAGGCACTATTCACCATTTTTATTGAATCTTGGCATCCTGGGGAGTGTGTAATTCCTTTTAATTTCCAGGAGCTTATTCAACTGTTAAGAGTGCATGAAAAAGATCACTGCTCAGTGAGTTAAGATTGAGTATGACTTAGTTCTAGGATTGACACACAGAAGCTCAAGAGACAGAACCCACTGTATTTATAAAGCTGGTCTCGCCAAGCCTTGCTGTAGCCACACAGCAGATAAGCAGTTGAGAAAGCCAGATAGCAGAGCTGGAGGCCACTGCAATTCACTTTCCACCCGGAGATAAAGCACAAATGGATTAGACCTGTGCAGAGCCAGATGAGTGCACACGAATGCTTGCCAATGCAAATAAGACTAAAACAAGAACACATTGTTGGAATTTCTGCAAGTTAGTTGTTAATCAAGTAGATCATGGCATATTAGGGCCTTTTAACACATGTTTTTGACATCTGGCCCTGCGCAGCTGACAGTTAAATGAGTTTTGTGATTGACGGAGAAATATTTTGTAGTATTGAATCATCAATAACACTTAAAAACATTGTAGTGCTTGCTGATTTTTTTTGTCATCAATGCCCAGTCAATAGTACAAGTGCTTCGAGCAAATCGACCTATTTTCCAAATGACTCTGATACCTTCTGGATGTTAACACGCCTGCTTAATTTTATTATCCTTCCTTTGAAGCCAAGATCATCCCTAATTTAAGTTCTTGTTCCTTCAGTCAGCCTTCCTGATTGCCTGTTGTATGCTAGGCAGTTTGCCTGGCCCTGGGTTAAAAAGAGTCACAGTGTTTTTGAGTACTGCCCTCTGGAAAGCTGGGCTGGGAACATGGACATGCAGTGAAACCATGTGAAGTGTGCTGAGTGGGAATAAATGCCTCATGATCCAGCCAGAGGGATTCCTGGGAAGGTTTCCAAAGTATGAGGTGACATGGTCAGTTTGGAGCTTTGGAAATGTCACTCCAACAGCCCTGTGGTGGAAGCGATCGGATGGAGAGGATCTGATGGCCAGGTGACCAGTTGTAGTGCGGGCAAAAGGTAGTGAGGGATCATTGAAGCACTAAAGTCATTCAAAGCCCTTAAGAGACTTACCATGCACTGTGGCTATTTCCTTCTTTTGTACATGACGTAGTCACCCACTCACCTATGTCACAAGCAGAGTGAAATAGGACTGTAGCTGGAGTCACAAAGAAACAAATATAGGCAATTAATAGACTCATTCGTTCTATTTTCACCCCCAGTGTTGTAATAATATACTTCATTAAGGTGTTTTTAAATAATTGTAAAACAGTAATGGTACTTTTTTCCCCCTGGAAAGAATTGGTTACATAAATTATTGTCATTGGGGTAGAATAGTTGCTTCCTCAGGGGATCTTAAATCACAGGCTAAGTGTTCAAACTAACTTCCCTCTTTGTTAAATGCCGTTTTACAGTTGTTTTATGTATCAGGCATTGTCCTGTACTATGTACTTATAAGAATATAAAGGATATATCAGGATCGTTAGGTGTAGTTGTTGCATCGATATTTTTTAACATGGTAATCCAAAAGGAAGTCCAGATATGTGTATTGGATAATTTAAAACTAATTTCAGAAATTTAACTCAAACTTTATCCGGGCAGAATTTTCCTTTTTTTTTTTCTCTTATTTTGTTTTCAGTCAGGTTCCACGTTTTTGGAAAAACATGTCTAGCAGAGTAGTGTTTTTATTTCAGTGTGAAAGTTGAAGGCAGACAGATCCTCAGACCTCCTTGAGTGGCTGCAGGCATGTGTTGGTGGCAGTGTGGTATTGTGATTATGGCTAAGAGAGCACTGGATTCCAGAGTGGGCCTTCTATGTATGAGGATGGTTGAGTCAGCCGGCCTCTCCGAGCTCGGGTTTGCTCATCCCTGTGCTGTCACTGGTGGCACTGGTTAATCCTTGTCATTGTGATAGGGACTGATGAAAAGGGTGCATCAGAGCACCCAGAATGTAGCAAGCCCTCAGTAAAGGGAAGCTGCCATTTGAACTTGTTCAAACTCAACCAGTGTTTTGGCATCTCTACTGATTGTCAAGAAGCCACTGAAATAACACAGAAGTAAACATCTCCAGACACACGGGAAAATCACATACACGATGGGCTTATTCTTTAATTTGCCGTAAGTTCTCACTGTGAGTCCAGCCCTAAGACCTGGAGGATCTAGGTCCTGCTCCCTTTTCTAACCCTTTTCTAGCCAGAGACGAGTCATCATAAACCAAAGAAGGCTCTTTGATGTTAAATGGAGAAGACAAGCAAAGACGGCAGAGCCAGGAGGTTGGTTTGACTTCTTCCCCTTGCCTGTGCAAGCAAGTCTACAGACTTGGTGCTTGAACCTCCCTCTTCTAGAACTGCTCTAGGAATTTGCCACATACCACCATGAACGAAGAACAGCCTCAGAGCTTAAACATTAAGATCCCTTGCAATCCTTTGATGCTAAATTTTATTAAGTCAAAGCTGTATTGATTGTCTTTCCCAAATGATGTATGCAAATCTTCTCTCCACAAACCCAATTTTGAGTTTTTGTGTGAGTTGATTCCTATAGAACATCTCTCAGATGCATTGCCTCATTTTCTCTTGTAGTGTGCTTTCACATGCACACTGATGGGCTCTCACCTCTTTTTTTTTTGATGATTGCCTCCCAGGAGAGAATAATTGAGCGCTTAAAAGAACAGAGGGAGAGAGATGATCGGGAAAGACTAGAAGAGATAGAATCCTTCCGAAAAGAGAACAAAGATCTGAAAGAGAAGGTCAATGCTTTACAGGCTGAACTGACTGAGAAAGAGGTGAGTCTGGAAAAACAAATGAACCATGTTGATAGTCTTCATAAACCCGTATTCATCGCAGCTGCAAGAGATTAGAGGCTTAGTTGGAGGGACTGTGTGAAGGCTTGGGGAACATGGTAACCTTTTTTTTCGTGAAGCTGCCTGAAGTCAAAGGAAAATATTTCCCGTACCTTCCTTCATTGGTGATGCCCTCTGCATATCTTCTGTGCTCTGTTAACTGTACACAATGTAGCTCCTTGAAACTTTTTTTTATGTCTTACCACATTTATGTGGCTTAGGGGATTTTGTGTTTTTTCGAAGTCCCATAATCCTTTGCATGAGATAACAACAGCATCAATGATAATAATGTGATGATGATGATGATGATGATAATGATAACAATAGCTCCACTTTATCAAGGTTCTGTTATATGCGAATCCTTGTGTTGGGTGCTTTATATCCATTTGTGCTTCTCAATGGATCACCGAATACCCCCAGGTTAGATGTGGTACCATGCTGGACACAAAGATATAAGTTAAATGTGGCTGCTCTTCCAGAATATTATTTCTACTTTAAAGTAAATACTAAGACAGTATTTTCATGCTATAGCAAACATGAATACAGAATATAAATGTCACTTGCATTTTTAAAGTAAAACAATATACTTTAAAGAAACTTCTTTCTTGGGGATTATGAAGAGGATGTTTTGGGCTATACTCCCCATGCTCCAAAGGATACCTATAAATCCCTTCAGTGTTCTTGAGGGTACTTTGGTGGAGTAGTGTGAGAAACAGCAATGCACATTATTTCATTCTGTCTCCACAACTCTGAGATATGTGTCATTTTCTGCGATTGGCTCCTTCACACTTGCTTTTGTCTGCAGGAAATGTCCATCTTCTTTAGGACTGTTCCAGACCCTTTTGCCCTGCTGCACTGTACCACTGCACAGTTGTCTATTTCCAGCTCCACAGTGTTATCTTGCCCCATGGATGTTGATAATTCTGTACAAATTAAAGTCCAATCTAAATTAAGAGGCCAGATGAAGAAGGGGAATTGTTGAGTTAGAGGAGTTTTGAGGAAGCCCAGAAGTAATATCCATTTTTCCCTAAAATTTAAGCTCACTAGTTTTTTTAGAGAAGAGATATTTTTTTGATAGGAAAATTAAGAATTTAAACCTTCTTTTAGTATTTCACTGTTAATTCTGACTTGGGAGATCTATAATGACTGTAGTTTGTATGTAACAGAAGGCGCAGAAGCTTTGAGCTCATTTGTAACATTCTTTATTGATTTGAAGTGCTATTTGTGGATTTGTATAATCAATGTATATACTTCTAATTGAAAAGGGATCTTCATGACATGGTGGAGCATAAGCTTTAAATGAGAATAGTTTTGTAAATAATGCTCCTATTATATAAATTTCAGATAGGTATTTCAAGAAATATTTATTATTCTTGTATAATTTGCTTGGCACTGGGCTGGGTGTGTCAGTCAGGGCTCAGCCAGAAAAACTGAACCATAAGAATAAATTTAACCAGATTAAGTAATTTAATACAAGGAATTGGTTTATACAGTTATGGAGGGTAGGCAAGTCTGAAATTCATAGGGTAGGCCATCAGGAAGGGTAGGCTGGAAACTCTTAGACATAAGCCAATGCTACAATCCACAGGTGGAATTTCTTTTTCCTCAGGGAAACCTCAGTTCTACTCATAGGACTTTCAACTGATAGGATCAGGCCCACTCAGAGTACCAAGAATAATGTCCTTTACTTAAAGTCAGTTGACTGTAGATATCAGTCATGTCTGTGAAATATACAGCAACACCTAGATTGATAACCTAGCCAACTTGACTAAAACTGACTATTACACGTAGCAATTTAAAATTTATAAAGAAGAGCAACATATAGTTGCTGTCAGCAGAGAGCTTATAATTCAGTTGCAGTGATAATATGTTTTCACCGTGACGAAATGATTATTTCTGGGAAAGCAGTACAATAAAGAGCATTGAAATTAGATGCGTAGACCTGGATTTGAGACCTGTATCTGCCTATAATAGCTAGATAGCCTTTGATAAGACACTCCGCTAACGTGAACCTCAGTTTCCTGACCTGAAAAATGAGAATGGCTAACCTGTCCCTCAGAGGGTTATTAGGAGCTCCTTGCTGGGTAACGGTGGCTTTCATCATCAAGGTCATTCCAGTGCCCATGAAGTAGCCCGGCATAAACTATTAGGCAGTATCATTTACTGAGAGAGCACATTGTGCATAGTATCATCCTAGGTGCTGCAAATGGGTAAAAAGGAAATGCACAGTGCCTGATTTTGGATGAAACGTGAACACTTTTAGTGACTTAGATGTTGCTAAGCATTTCATATTCAATGATGAACATTGCCCTTCTAGGTAGTAAAGTTACATTTTGTGATATATGCAAATATTTATTTCTTTAGTTTTTAGAATTCAGACTATACCGGGAAGCTCTTGGTTTCTGGATGTGAGAAGTTGAGGAATTCATTTTACTTGTTGAATCTGGACTACAAAGGACTGGAACATAAAGTCTACCTTACTCGAAATTTTAAAATAACTTTTATTTATTTATCATTTTGCGGCTGGTCTGTGTGGGGATCTGAAACCTTGACCATGGTGTTATCAGCACCGTACTCTATAACCAACTGAGCTAACCGGCGGCCCTTAAAATAATTTTGTTTTTGATTCTCCAAAAGATGTTTGAAAACCAGCTTTTTCTGTTAAAGAAGTGGAATTTGATAAAAACTTAATAGTATGTCTCTTTTTATATTTGATTTGTCCTTTGGGGAGGAGATAGCATTAAAGTTAGTGTTTTCTTTCATATTTGTCTCAGACTCTGCACAACCTGAAAGCAATAAATGTGAACGGAAGGTTCAGGATGTCTGTTTTGTCATGACATGTAAAGACCACCTTGGGACCTAAATCATTAACATGACTTTGAGATGTGAAATGTGCATTTACTGACCACACCATTTGGTCACATTTGATTCTACTGCAATTAGATCTTGCTCGGTTCTGTAAGCAGGCCAACTTTAATTTCCTGGCCAGAGATGACTATTGTTACCGTAGTGAGACTATATTTACCCTTTCTGTCTAATGCATTCTTTATTGCTATGTATAGAATCAATGGATTCAAATTGAAGACATTGCTAGTAGCAATGGCAGTGTTTTACTTACTAGCATTCTTTTTTTTTTTTTTTTCAGTCTAGTTTAATTGACCTCAAAGAACACGCATCTTCATTAGCCTCTGCAGGGCTGAAAAGGGACTCCAAATTAAAATCTCTAGAAATAGCCATCGAACAAAAGAAAGAGGAATGTAGCAAATTGGAAGCACAGTTAAAAAAGGTAAGTGAAGTCTAAGGAAAAAAAAATGCTCATTTTAAAATGAATTTATAAAACGGGAAAGGAAGATGTTTTCAAAAGAAACAAACCCCTTATCTTTTGCTGTCTGCTGATAAAAGAATTAATTAAATCACTCTTAACTTTATTCCTAAGAAGTCTGTATCAAATCTGTCTGTGAACCTGAAAAATTATCTTAGGTTTCCTGTCTAAAAAAGTTGAAAAATAGATGAAAATAGTAGCAGAAGTGAAAAATATTATAAAAACCAGCCATTACTCTCTGGGCAAATCTCAACTATCAAAAAAAGATAAAATGTTTGCAACAAACCAGAAAATCTGGGCACCCCATTATATGTTAATAAACTTTCACTACTTTCAGTAGTATGTCCATTTTTGTATTAGAACTTCGCAGAAGTTTTCCTGACAACATTAAATTTCTAAAATTTCACCAAAATAGTCGTCCCTAGCATATCTGTAGAATGATTATTTATACTTGACCCAAAATGTCCTTAATGTCTAAGAAAGCTTGTTGTATGTAGAAGGCTTTGAAAAGAAAGCAAAATCTTTAGATTGTGGCATTAACGTGTTTTATCTGACCTGGACATTTCTGTGGAGTGCATTCCCAGTCATGCATTTTTCCTTTGACTTTTTTTCCTGTGTTGTTTGGTATGTCTGCACTCATTGTTCACATAAAACTCATAACATTATGAGTTTAAGCATTTTGTTTCCCTCTAACAACTTATAAGCTTATTCAAAAGAAATGATGAGAATCTAAACAATCAAATAAAGCATATAATAAAATTTGACTATGTATAATTCATAGCACACTGGAATGGGGATTTATTAGCTAAAGTTATGAAAATACA
The DNA here is from genome assembly GCF_000696425.1 of Galeopterus variegatus. Lineage (NCBI taxonomy): Eukaryota > Metazoa > Chordata > Mammalia > Dermoptera > Cynocephalidae > Galeopterus > Galeopterus variegatus. The sequence goes on along the minus strand of NW_007729802.1, from coordinate 139,747 downwards.
TGACACGGATAGTCAGGGATGTGAAAGAATCACATATCTGTAGAGAAATTATTCTGGATATTTAAAAATTTAATATACTCTTTTGTATGATGCAGTGTACAACTGAAATGTGACTATACTGTGTTCACTTTACAGGGGATTTTAGGAAATCATCATGAGAAATTTCACACTAAGGAAGTCTACTTACTAATACAGAAAAATATTACTATACAGATCAAACCCCTTTATAACAAAACAGCAAGAAAATCTCTATATTGCAAAATCTATTTCCCAATTCCCTTGATATCTCACTTACTTCAAGCAATATTTAGTTAAGAAGAAATCTTGAATAATAAAAGAATTTAAATTGCCCATTTGAAGGTGTTTAGATGGAGACTGATTTGGCTATTTATGCATTGGGCACATGATATATGAGTACATTCTTGGCACATATAAATATGTTAAACAGTATGTTATACATGTATATGCATATCAAGACATGAACCTGTGAAAAATAGTTTTTTAAACAGTTGTGGGATCATGAGGCATACTCTAAGGCAACTCTGTAAAAGGGAGAAATTTACTGGCTTCCTATGGTGGTCCTTTACCTCAGTTGCAGTGTACTGAGTCTGAGAGGAGGACTTCAAATAGACTTGGGTATGAAAGATGCCCTCTGATGATGAGTGGTTATGGAGATCAGGGCACCCCATTTGTTATTTCTGCAGATACATGCTTGACACCCTCCTTTTTCAGTGTAAGTCATCTATCAAATTTGAATCCTCTTATAATTAAAAGGAAGAGGTTCACATATTGACGTTTATAGTTTCCATGTACGACTTGACTAGTGTAATAAACCAGCCTCTATGCAATTCAATGGTTTCTTTCAACATAGCTGTGGTTTGCCCAAGAGATCACTTAGAGTGTATAGTTTCCTTAGACTATCAGGTAGGCACCATCTACTGAAATTCACAAAGCAAATCCTGTAAACATTTTAGCGTTATTTCCTGACAGCATTTTAACATTCTACCATGTCACCAGAATTAATGTAACAACTATTGTCTTGCTGTAAATGACCTATTTAATTTATGAAAAGATAACTTTTTAAAAGTATGTACATAATCTTTGATTATGCTATCTCCTATGTGCATAGTTCAGTGAGTTAAAATAAGGTAATTATAATTTAAATATTTTTATGCCTAACCCGCAGATGCTATTTTGTTATTTTTGGCTCACTAGCATTAACTAAATTCAAAAGTTAACATATTTTTTCAGTAGTCTTTAATTTTTGCTAATAAATAGTTCTGTAAAAACTCAAGTACCCATCACCTTAAAAAGAATTGAGATTTACATGAAATATTTGAAAATACAAGCCAACAGTATGTGAATATGCATATAAACACATCATTTACTCATGGAAAAATAAGCAGCTATAAAAGCTTAAAGAGTGTCTGGGCCTCCTTTTAAATAAAAGGGTATGTGACTTGTGAATAAAATATAAAGTTTGCTAAATGAAAGCTGAAAACATAATAGTTTTATTATGTCATAAATACAACATGAATTCCCAGTAGAATTTTGCTCAAGATTTGTGAGCGTCCAGGTATTTTTGCCATAAAATCTACACAACATTGTAGATGTGTTTAGTTGAACAGAAACCTTGTCTGCCAGTGACAATGAAGTCCAAATGGTGATTCAGTTTTATTTTTGTCTTATGGACAATGCTTGACAGTGGTAAGGTGAGTTTTCACATAAAAGGCTATGGAAAACATTCATACACATAAGTACTTTTAATCCTTTATTATACTGTGTTAATTTAAGACATCTTACCATACTTTGTGATGAAAAATGCTTACAGGCAGAAAAGGAACTATCCCTTACACATTTCATCTCACCTCTTAAAAACGACACAGTCAAGTGGTCACATGTGAGGAAATTTTTACTAATATAAGTGAGGCTGATAAAACAATACTAACCAAATAATGCATATCTACTAGTTATGAGTGTACTTTATAATTAAGTGCATTTATCAGTCTTAAATAGACACCCAGTGGTTGAGAAGAACCTGATTATTGACATGTGGATCATTTTGTCTTTCAAAATAGTGTTCGCGGTTCAAAATGTAGAAATAAATTTAGCCTATATGACTAGAAATCAATTGAGAAGCAACTGTAATTCAAAACATTATGATTTATGCTTTTTAGTAATTTTCAAATTGGTGTCATGCTTGTGGAGGGTGTTTTTAAAACCATTATAAAATCATCATTTACTTCATCCTGGTTGAAGGAACAAAAAATCAAGGCTCTTAAAAGACATGTCTCAGCATAAAACAAAGTTAACAGTTCCTACAGCAGTTTACCTTCTGCACCTTGACATTGAGCCCCAAGTGAATGGTGCAGGTATTTAAGAAATATAACTGGGCTGCTCTTTAGAATAATATTCAGTACTTTTAAATCCACAAACATTTAAATCTTATGTACAGAATAGACAGGAGAACATTACAGATTCTAAAATACTTGGAACATAATAGGATATTTTTGAAAATAATATTTTATATTAATTTTCAACTAACAGTAGATACTGGTAATGGGCAATGGATAATACTGTATTTTGGTTCCTTGTGATCTTCCTACTGACTTAAATTTTTTCTTCTCCCATTTAAGTTACTCTGATAATGTCTTGCTTACTGATATTTTGCTATTGGTAACCCGCCATTTGCTAATCTATATTTTTCTGAAGTTAGAGCGAATAGAAAATCCAGGCTTGTATTAATAGAAAAGAAGAGCCAAAAATTAAGTGATAAGATTTAATTAATCTTTTATTATTGCCATCTTTGAAGTTCAGGTAATAAATAGTAGGCTTGGCCAAAAGTACTTCTTCTGATTCATTGCTGGAGGCCAGTACTTCATGTATTATCAAAGTGGACAGCTTTCTTTATTTCATGGGTTATTTAACTTGAGAAAGGGAAAGTAACACAAACATTAAATTTCTTATTTCAGCTATTCTTTTTGAGGAGCCAAAGTCAACATTTGTATTTCCCTAGAGCTTCTCACTTTCACTGTGGAATGTTTAGAAACTGAAATTTCTTCTTTTTTTAATGACCAGTTTGTCTGTGCAAATGCACTGGGTTTGTTGAGCTAATGCTGTTTTTCTGGATCTTTCCTTCTTTCCTGTCTGTGCTTCAATGCCTCCCCAACTTTGCAATGTAGCAGGCTGAGCAGTTGTTCAATCAGATGTACAACCCAGTAAGTCATTTCTGAAAGTTCCCGCTGTAACATATCAAAGCATGAGGATCCATTGATCACATGTCACAGTGTGCCATACCTGGGCAGTTTTCAAAAATATTTATGAGTCTCTTCCCATTTCCGTTCTGTCAAGAGAAATGACCTGTACAGAGGCCACTGCCATTTCTTTTGAATGTGAAATTTAAAAATTAAGAACTCAAGGAAATATCTCCAGCTTTGATATTACCTCCTTCTTAACTTCAACTATAAGGCTATAGAAAAACAGAAGTCAGCTGAAGATCTAGGCTTAGATCCTTCAAATACAAATTTACCTATGTCAAAAGGGATAGCATTTGTAAAATCACAAACAATTCAATGTATGTATTATTCAAGTGATAGAAATTAAAATAGATTTAGATTTAAAAACAGGGCTTTGCTTGTTGAGATTGGTAAATGTCTGACATTACTGTGGATTTTGTAACAGTTAAAAACATGTCATTCAGCTGAGGACAAACCATAATATAGTCTCCTAATAACAGATAGTAACAATTTTGATTATAGTTTAATGGAGTACAAAAACCAGATAAGTAGTAAAAATATTTGTTAAACAGTCCAGGTGCCACCACTAATTTTTTTTATCCTAATGACATGTGTGCATTTATATGATGCAGTTTGTTTGTTTCTTTAACTTATTAAAGAGGATGGCTTTTTTTGTTTGTTTGTTTTGTCAACTCAGGTGGCTTACTGGGAGAAATATTACGTAAAGGTGGCTAGAATTTATCATCTGGCAGATGTGATCTGTGCTATAATGCATTATAATTACATTCTATTTATAAATTCCCATCATGGGCAAAGGAATACCATGGATAAAAGAAACAATTCAGTCAACAACTTTTTATTTGTTAAGACCCTGCTCCAGGATACATACAACTTAATATGCAAGATGCTTGGGTATACTTAATTAGATTCAGCCTCTGCCCTCCATTCTTTTATTTTTGAAAACAGAATTTCTAAAGCCCTTTGGAGCATCTTTATTATTCTCTTTTCCTACATACGGATTTTAATGGAGCAGCAAAAATAATACAGGTTTCCTTTCCCTTAACCTTTGAATGAAAGTGTTAATAAGCGGGCTTAAGAGAGTAAAGAGGTAAAGAAAGACAAACAAGATTGGAATATCTTCAAGCTCAAAAACTCACCTTGGGAAAAAAATGAGTGGTTTTTCTGGTTTGTTTGTTTGTTTGTTTAGATTGTTTTGAAAAGGTGTAAAGTAATCCCACTGAAATTGTTTCATACTTACTAGTTAGGGACAGGAAGAAGACCTAAGTATGTCATGATTTGGGTATATGTATGCAGATGGAGAGAGCTTTGTTCCTGCAGCAGCAAAATTTACCAGGAGCAAAGTAGGAGTTCATTATCCATGTCAGGATAGGTAGGACCAAAGAAATCACTCAGTTAGACCATTTCCAGAAATACTTACGACATGGCATCATCACCCTTTTCTTTACCTTACCCCATTGGTGGATCTCCAGTATACAAAAGCAATCTTTGCAGTCTTTTCAGTAGCTAATTCAGAAGTCATTGAGTGACTTTTCTCCCAAGTTAATTAAGCTAACCCATTAGTTTGTCATCCTGGGAATATAGCCCAACTCTCATTATTTTAACTCCCTCTATCTGCTGATATTCTCAGGGTCTAATTCTTTTTTGGACTGATAGAACTGCAGCATGATGGATTTTCTATCCTTAATAGTGTTTAAAAAAAATTACTATGTTTTCCCTAGTTATAAAAATAATATATGGCCACAGTAGAGAATCTGCAAAAGTATGAAAGGGTAGAAGTGAAAAACAACAGAGATAATCACTAGGAACTCTCGGGTCGTTCCCTACCCAAACAGCTTTTTTTTGTTGCTGTTCTTTCTCTTCTTTCTTCTTTTCTTGCTTCTCCTTTCTTCTCTTCTTGCTTCTCCTTTCTTCTCTCCCTCTTTTTTCCTTCCCCGTCCTTTTTTCTGTTTTCCTTTTCTTTGTCTTACCTAACACTCTGTTTCTGTTCACCAAATTGTGTCAAAGTGTTCTTCCAAAATACTATTTTAATGGTTGTGTACTATTGTACTCTATCTGCTCATCTGTTAATGTCGATCATTTCTTCCCTCTGTTTTTGGCCAGTATGAGCAATGCTCTGAAGAAGCATTCTATATTAATTTCTCCACATTTCTATTTTTTTTCATAGAATAAATTCCTGGGCCAATGGTTTTAAAAAGTGCCCAATGGTTCTTAATATGTTGCATTTCAGAGAAATTCTGCTAAGGTACGCTTCTTCCAGCACTGATTAAAGTTGGCCTTTATGTCACACACTGACCAACATTGAGAATTGTCATTTTACATAACTTTGCTTAGGTGGGATTTTTTTTTTCCTTTTAAACTTTCCTTTTTTTAATAACTAGTGGGGTTGAGGTTTTTAAATACATTCATTAACTGTTTATATTTCTTCTTCCATAAATTGTTTCAAGTCATCCAAGTCCTTGCGCTTGTTTACTGTTTTCTTCATTGGCTTATATGAGTTATTCTACATTTTATATAGAACCTTTGTCAGATTTGTGGCAGTTTTATTTAACTTAAAATTTTTGTTATGTATATAGAACTATTTTTAGATTTGCAATCTGTATTTCTCTTTAGGATTTCCTCATTGCCTTTATTATTTGCAGTCATTTTCTGATTTTACTCACCTATATTTAAAAATTTTTTTTTTTTTCCTTTTTTGTCTTTTTTCGTGTCCGGCAACGGATCGCAACCCTCAGTGTCGCTCCCGCACCGGACCGGGGACCGGCAACGGGATCGCAACCCTCGGTGTTGCTCCCATGCCTCGCTCAGCCAGTGAGCGGGAACCGGTCTGTATGTGGGATCCGAACCCTCGGCGGGAGCGCCTGCCACGCTTCCCAAGCGGCGCACAGTAGCAGTGCGCCACTGGGCCGGCCCATATATTTAAAAATTTTAATGCTACTTTTTACATTAAGTTAACCCCTTTATCCATCTTTAGTTTATTTTGATTCATGTTGAGAGGTGAAGTTCTAATTATATTTTTCTAAATTATCAGCTAATTATCCCAGCACCATTTATCAAATAATTTTTTTTATACATTGATCTTGTTACTATTTTATTGCATACTAGATTCTCATATGGATGAATATCTCAGTTTCTGAGTTTCTGTTCAGTTTTATCAGTGACTATTGCTTGTTGGGTCAAAATATTTGTTATTGTGGCTTTATAATATTTTTAAACATTTAGTGAAACTAATTCCACCTTAATTTTTTCTGCTTTTCATTTCATCTTGTTTTGTTTTAATGTTCTTAGATTTTAATTTCCTACCATTCAAGTGAATTTCAGAATCACATTGTCACTTAAAAAGCACAATTGTTGGTGATTTTAATTTGAGTGATAGTCAACCTATAAATAATTTTAGAGTGATTTATACTGTTTCCAATATTATTTTTTCCCATTCATGAACATGATACAACTTTTATTTATTTTAGTGGTTTTCTATAATAAAGTTTTGACATTTATTTCTACATATATAATTTTTAGGTTGCTATTGCGAATAATATGTTTTTTCTTTTCTAACCAGTTATTGGTATCTAGGAAGTTTCTTTATTCTTATATGTTTATTTTGAATATGGTCACCCTACAAATTATTGGTAAATTATAACATGGTTGTTTTTTGTTAAATAAGATAATTTTGGTCAGTCTACACTAAATCAGAGTAAACAAGGATTAAGCTTTGAAGTCCTCCTTTGAATATTTTTTTTTCTAGAGTGGCAATAAACCTTTGACTTTCTTTCTCCTTTTACCTTAGTCACTTCATCGTACTAAGTGATAATCTAATACCATTTCTTAGGAACCTAAAATTTTGCCTTTGTATACTTATTATTTCTTATAATAATAACCTTTTTGCATCTCAACTACCAGTCTCTACCCCTGGAGGAGTTTTGTCTTGTCATTATAAACACCATTCAGGTTATCTTCAGATGGTTTTTTTTTTTTTTTTCTTCCTTTAGTTCTTAATTCTAGACAAATAATATGTTTTTTTCATCAGTGTCAAATACTTTCTTTGCTGTAGTCCTAGTGGTAATTGTGCCCAGAGATGGTATCCAGAAGTCTTTTATAAATTTTTAATAAAACTTTAGACCTTCTGGATCCCTCAATTTAGTGCTTTGTATAATACCCTCTTTGCTGCAAAGCAAATGACTGATTTGGATGCACTGGGGGGAATCTTGCTACTGAAAAGGGTACACTTGAGCCCCCTCTGATATTCCCTACACAATAGAGTTCCCACACCACCTGGTCACTATCCGTTTGAAATCCCACCTCCCCTGAACACAGCTTTTGCAGGGCTCACATTTTATGTAAGGGTTTACAAGAAAAAGACCATGCATTTTTCCATTCCAGAGAGTGAAAAAAAAAATCTTTGTTAATGTTCAGTGAGGTCTTCCTGATTTATATGTCGTTATTGGACTGTACAATCCCAAGAACGTGGTGGACTGAATTATAAATGATTTCACAGTCTTTGTTTAGGTATAGTGGTTTCTTTTCATGATTTTTACAGCCTATATCTGAAAATTATTTGATTCACTCTTAGACCAGTACCCTGGACACAGTGGGAAATTATAATTATTTAAAAGATAATTTAGGGCATATACATAGTACATGCAAATGCATGCATACACAAACACATACCCCCTACCATTGATCTAGGTTTTCAATGTCTAAAGAACTCAAGCAATATTTGAAATAACACTTAAGATTTGAAGTTACATGTTTTGTTTCAGAACATCCAGATAATTTTCTCAGTTCTTTACGTTGCTGATTTTAGGAAATTTTATAATTAAAAGGGATTACATTAATAATTACATTTTTGTTTGAGGTATCTTAAAAAGTGTTAAGCATACAGTTGGATATTTTAATTTTGTGTATGTGTGACATAAGAAAAATTATTTTGAATATTTGTTTTTATTTATTTATACATATCCTATTTGTTCCATCTCTGAAAGAAATTTCTTTTTGGTATGGTTGTTTTAATATGCAAATTGTGAATATTATGGATGCAGTTAGATTGAATTGTGAAAAAATAATTTCCTTTAGAACTAGGAAGTGTAAGATTTCAAGATATCTCATTATTAATTTCCAAATGTGTTATTTAGGCCCAGCTATTATGCCTGGTATTAATTTATTGTATTTAAAATGAAATTTAAATTTTAGAATATGTTGTAGCACTATAATAACCCTTAAAAACTTTATTTTAATAAGTAATATTTTGTTCATAACTTAGAATTATGAGACGATTGGAACTTTTAGAAGACTGAAATTAAATATAATGTTTAAAATGTTTTATATACTCTGTTCTGCTGTTAAGATATGAAAAGAATGTTAAAGCACTGTCAATGTACAGTAAACTACCAAACTGCCATAACTGAGAATTACATTTTTACAGTGCATAAATTTAGCAAATTATTGCTAAAACCAAGAAGCAGCAGAGAAGAAAAGTAATCAGATTCATTAGTTAGCATTCTGCTTGTACTTTATGGTCATGACTAATTATTTATTTATTTTGAGGAAAATGATTTTTTATTAAAATTGTTAGGGCCCATGATAAAGCGAAAGTGTTATATAATATTATAATTGAATAGTCTCTGCCTAGTTTCACAGTAGGTTTCTGGACTAAAGTTAATGTTTTTCTTTCTAGGCATTTGGGATGGTGAACTAGCATTTTACTGAAAATAATCAATGACCAACCTTTATAAGATTAACTGTAAATAAACTTGTGATGTGTGATTTTGATACTTGTCAATCCCCTACTTTGGCTTTCCCCACTTTTTATTTCTTAACTTTGATTTAGATATAGTGTTAATCAGAAATTTTACCTTATTTCCTGAAATAGTTCTAAATGTTTTCATTAAAATAACTATTAGGTATGGTAATATACTACTCCTCCAGCATTATGACCAGATTCCTCTTTGTGCTTGATCCAGGCTTTCAAAGTCAGTTCACATAAGAATGCTGAGGTTTGCCCACATCAGTGAGGCTCCAGATTTTGTTTTGATTACTCCCATTTGTGGGGAAATTTCCTTACATACGAAAATAAGAAACATAATTGGAAGACCCTCAAAACTTACTGATCTAATATGTAATACAGACATTTCTGAAATGTCCTTTTCTCAATTTTCTGTGTTTCTATAAGATGCTTGAGAGTTACTCCAGAAGTTTCAAGAAGTATTTTGAGGCAGAACTAGATACCTGAAGTTGACTTTAAACTGACCTGTTTAATCACCAAAGTTAAATCTCTACATTCAGAAAAGAATGCATAGTGACATTCCTTTGGTTTTAATGACTGCTGAATGTGCTTGAAGGTGACAATGTTCTTGGCTGTATTCAATAAAAAGTTCTGAGACCATTAAAAGAAAATCTACACCAATATGCATTTTCAAGATTTAGATTCCCAACTAATGAAGATAGGGAGACAAAGTTGATGTGCCTTAGAAGAATGGGCTGGGCAGCCCATCCAACCTTGTGGGGGAGCTCATTTCAAGCCAACACCATCCGTAAAGTGAAATAATTACTATGCATTTTCAATTTGCATCTTGAATGGGTCAGAATGCCATGGTAGGAATTTGTTGTGATAATGATTAATTTACATAAATCTATTTTCTTTTTCTGAAGTGTGTAAAGTATATTAGCCCCAAATCTATTACCTACTTTCAATCTCCATCAGGAGCTGCCAGTCCAGATAAAAGAACGCATGTTTTAATACGAACAGGCAAGAGTATTGCCTCAATACAAGTAAAGTGCTTCCTTCTCCATTTCAGAGGAGGTTCTGGCCTTATAATTTTGAAGGAAGCATTGACTTTATAAGCTCAACTTTTTCTTGTATGTTTTTTAGTATAGTATCATCCCCATTTGTATAGATCATAAATGTGTTAACATTTATGCTATACTGGTTAAAAATTTCAGCTCGTCCTCTGAAATGTTGTGATTCAGGCTGAATAGAGCTGGTTATCTATAATATCTTTTATAAATTCCATGGAGACTTTTGCCTCCAGTGCTTAGGATGGACTAGGGACTCACCAGCCTTCCCAGTCACGTGAAACTCTCTTTCATTGAGGCTTCCCATGGACCCTAGTGATGATCCAAGAAGCAGCTATTACTCTCCCATCTTTATATGACTTTAAAAAGAAGTTTTCTATTGACTTAAAAGATGTTTAAAATGTTATCTATGTATACCTTTATTTAATAACCCTTGCAAGAATTCTGACACCAACTTTGAAGGTGATTTGACGTAAATTCTTTTGCCTGGAAATCAGTAGATTTTGACATAGAGATAGAGAGAGATGTTTAACTCACAGGTTGTCTATTCATTTTGAAAGGAAGAATCAATCATTAGCACCCGCAGGTAGTATCTAACCGACACCAGGCCAGCTGCAAATTTGGCTGTGGTCTTAATTTTAATAACATGACCTAACTTCAGCATCACATGAGGTCAACAGTGTTATAGTCTAGATTTCCCTAGGCTTTCTGTACCTGTAAACACTCCATGAGTCCTTTAACCATACTCACTTACTGGGTTGAAAAGACTACAAACCCTTCTAATCCACCCAATGTTGAAAACTGACCTTGGATTATCCTCTTGTCTTCAAGGAGCTAAAATGAGAAATGTACTCATATGCCTGTAACTAGCATACTGCTTTCTCTGTAAGCCTATTGGAGAGGCTTCTTTAAGGAATATGTAGTATATTGTTGATGAAAATTAGATAAACTATTAACTTAGATGTATAACAATCCTCATTTCTGGGATGCATATTATAAAATAATAACTATAATGAAAACACAAATGAATAATATCTTCCTCATGTTTGGCATTTTGTAGTTTTCACTGTCCTTAGAGAGGCTAATTCATTTGCCCATAGACATAAGACCCTGGACTAGATTTAGAATCTAGGTCTTGCAACTAGTAATCCTGTACCCACTTATTAAAAATAATGATAATAATAATCATAAGAATAAAAACAACCAAAATAAACCACAGCAGCTAACTGCTAGCTCTTTGTGAACCTTTAAAACCAGAAAGGAATTTGAATTCCAGTCAGAAACAGGCAGTCAAATTATATTTATTCATTTGTTTTGAGTGTTTCTAGCTGCTCATTACTCAGTTCATTAATTCTTTTTAAAAGATGTTAATGTTATTGGTTGGATGGTTCAAAAATGTCCTGAAAAGATTTTTAATTGTTGTAAAATAATGGCACTATAGTAAAAAAGTGAAAGAGAGGTTACCAGAAAGATTTTTTCTCTAAACTATTTAAAAACTATGTATTTTAAATGATTATCTGTCACAAAAGTAATGAGTTGATTTTTATTATCACAAATGCAAGTAGGTATGTGGAGTAGCTTCTTTTAAAATAGAATACCTGCTCTACGTTTTTAAAGTGGAGATTAGGAAATATAAATATTCATTACTTCAATTTAAAATGAAATTATTGGATGAATAAACTCCTAAAGGCATATTAACTCAGAATTCTCCTTCAGATAATTTTACTTATACTGAAAAAGCTCAATAATCTGTTGTAATGAAACCCAGAGGCCATACTAAATTTAAAAAAAAAATGTTTTCTGGGAAATGTTGGTAAAAAGGAGTAAAACCAGTACCTGATAGTATGTTGAACTGATGTATTTTTCTCCAAGTTCTTTTGCGTAATTGAGTTTATTTCTTAAATAAGGAAATCTAAGATTAAAGAACATGAAAACAAATTATTCCCCTTTAATCCTCATGCTTAAATAATGTTACATGCAAAAAATATTATTTTTAAAATGATTGTGTCATAAGTAAGAAATTTATTTTCTTTATACTAATTTTTGAATTTTTTTCTGCTAAATCATTACAAATACTGTCAACCTTATAACAGTAGTATCAGTATTAATTTTTCTAACCATGCATGATTCATTTGACCCCACAGTAGTTATAGTTTGCTTGCCTTGTTTTTTCCCTGAAATTAAAAAAAAAAAGTGTATAAAAACACAATGTACATCTGCTCTACATAGCAAGACAGCAGAACAACTTAATTCCTAATCAACTGTTAGCATTTTATTGTTTCACATGTGGATTTTGGAGATAACACACTTATATGACTTCTCTGAACTTTCTGTGTTGAATGTGCACTGTTGTTAAACTACTTGTTTATTCCCTGCCTGCTCTTTGAAGAAGTCAATTAGGAATAATGGGAAACAAGGGGTAGGCAAAACATTGCAGTGCAGTGTTATTTCCATCTGTCTGGGAATATTTCAGCCAAAAGTTTATTTTGGGAAAAAAAAAAAAAAAAGAAAGAAAAAGCCGTAATGCACTCTCCCACACACAAAACCACAAATACTTTGGCTGCAAATTATTCTGCAGTGTTGTTGCTGTGTTGTTGCCTGTGTCCGTTCTCGTGTGTAAAGCTGCCACCCACTCATGCATGTGTTTGCAGATTCTCGTCTGTGTGCTTGTTCATGAATTAGCTCATCCTCCTCCTGGTTTAGGTTAAATTTATTGAAGAGAACAAGAATTGATGGGTATGACTGTTAGCTGGAAAGCCCTTCCTCACTTCCAAGCCTTCATTTCAAACCACATCTTCTGCTGAAATTTCTCAGTGGGATGAAGTGTTCAGTATCAGTCAATCAGTCTTCCATGTCACCTTGCTCTGCATAGGTCTTTGACAATTCTTGGAAAATAATTTAATATTGTGTTGTTTCAGTTACTCTGCATAAGCAATGGAAGCATTTGGTAAGAATCACAGCCTTAACTGTGAGGGGTTGAATTGTCTTAGTTCTGCTTGCCAAATGACCGGGAATGAAGACTACTTTTTGGTGGAAAGAAAACCCCAAAGTAGCAACATTTCATGGAATCAAATGTCAATAATAAAAGAAACTCCCCTGTGAACCTGTAATATCAATTAAAATCAACGTTGTTCTAGGATAGCTGAAATGTGTGATTTTTCCATTTTGCCTTTTCACTGACAGTATACCCATAATTCTTGGTGATTACTTTCTCTCCAAAGTTAAATTCTGGGCCATTGGTGACAACATTATCTATTGTTCTAAATTGTTGTCTTAACTACATTCTTTAAAAATGTAATGTTGAAGGCGCATAATATTGAAGATGACTCCAGGATGAACCCCGAGTTTGCAGACCGAATAAAACAGCTTGATAAAGAGGCCTCTTTCTACCGTGATGAGTGTGGCAAGGCCCAAGCAGAAGTCGACCGGTTGCTGGAGATCCTCAAGGAGGTGGAGAACGAAAAGAACGATAAGGATAAGAAGATCGCGGAACTTGAGAGGTAAATGTTACAGCGCTGTGAATTGTCAACAGTGAGTGAACGTGATTGCTTTGTCGGCCATCTTGGGTTGTGGGGGATTTGGAAACAAGTTATGAACAAGGAATATGGTGTGTTAGGGATGATGTTCTGTTTCTGTGGGCTACCAAGAAGGTAACTGACTGATCTTTTGAGGGATATACCTCTTCATTGTTTAAGAAAATAACAGTCGACCTCCTTGAGCATTGTCCATTATCTAGCATTTTGGCCAGCAAAGTGTGTAAGAAATTGAGGCTTTGACCTGAAAACCTCAATTCTTTCCCATCACAGATAAACACTGGTGTTTTAGGTTTGTCTTGAGAAAAAGAATATGGAAGAAAGTAGTTGGGAATTCTTCATTCAAAATCGGGGAAGGGGGAGGGAACTCATATCCTTTGGATGTCTTTTGGCAACCATGACAAATTCATGCTTGAGATTTATCTTTTAAGAGGACTTTATAGCACTTGGTAAATAAATATGCTTGCATAAAGCCTACATGATAGCAAATTCTGTCTAAAAGCAAAGAAGTTATATCAGGGTTCCAGAGTATTTATTTAAATTTTCAGATAAATCATGGCCATATTGTATTTATGTATAGTATGGACTCTAAAAATAAGCTTGTTATCAATGCTTTTTCCTATATTTCATATAAAGAAAGAACTTTTCAAATAATCTTTTTTTTTTTTGTTTTTTTTTTTTTTGTTTTTTTCTGTGTCCGGCCACGGATCGCAACCCTCAGTGTTGCCCCCGCACCGGACTGGGGACCGGCAACGGGATCGCAACCCTCAGTGTTGCCCCCGCACCGGGCCGGGGACCGGCAACGGGATCGCAACCCTTGGTGTTGCTCCCGCGCCTCGCTCAGCCAGTGAGCGGGAACCGGTCTGTATGTGGGATCCGAACCCTCGGGCGGGAGCGCCGCTGCGCTTCCCAAGCGGTGCACTATCCAGTGCGCCACCGGGCCGGCCCCCAAATAATCTTATGTAATTCCATAACCTCTGAGGATTTCTTATTGGTTCAGTAATAAGGCAAAATTTGTCTTTCCTAGATTCAGTCCGTATGGAAGAGATCAGCAAATTTTGAATAAATCAGTGAAGGTTTCCTGATCGGGAATCTTTTGAGGCCCTAAGGGACTTCAAGAGGTACACAGAGTAGCTCTATGTGGTCTTGCAGAAAGATCATGGGCTTTAACCACTGAAAGACCTGGGTTCAAATTTTGCTTGTGCTTTATGCCAGCTGTGTGGCCTTGAATCTTATTAGAAGTGAATCTCGGGGCCGGCCCGGTGGCGCACTGCTACAGTGCGCCGCTTGGGAGCGCGGCGGTGCTCCTGCCGAGGGTTCGGATCCCACATACAGACCGGCCGCTCACTGGCTGAGCGAGGTGCGGGCGCAACACCGAGGGTTGCGATCCCGTTGCCGGTCCCGGTCCGGTACGGGCGCGACACTGAGGGTTGCGATCCGTTGCCGGTCACGAAAAAAAGACAAAAAAAAAAAAAAGAAGTGAATCTCTAAGAACCTATTAAAATGTATCGTGCTTTGCAAGCTCCTAGTCCATGTGTAAGATGGAATACTTATATCAATGCGAAAACAAAAATATTCTCAATATTAACTGACTTTATATTAAATGAGTAGGTTAGTTCCCAATAAAATTTTAGCATTTTCAAATATAGTATTTAATACATTAGAACTCTGAATCGATTAATATTTATTTTAATGATCTTAGCATTTGTTTGATGATAATCTGATTTTTATTCAATGTGACCACTTTTAGCAATTAAATCAAGGAGTTCTTTTTTCCTGAGGTAACTGTACAAATTAAAATCCTTAGGTACTTCGTTTTAATTTTAAAATGTGGGAAATGTTCTGCCAGTGTACTGGTTCTTAAAAACTGAGAACACTGATGATTTTAGATATATCTACATGGCTATTTTGGAGCTACATTTCAGGAACAAAATTCTTCTTAAAAGGCAAGCATGAGATCACAAGGAGGTTAGAATGATGTCTCTTTTATTGGTGAGAAAACTGAGACGTTGAAAAGTTGAATGTCCTTCTGGAGACTGGTTCTGTGGTCCGAAAGATGTGAAAATATAACACAGGTTTCCTGACTCCTAGTCTACTGCGCTGAGAAGCAGTAAGTCATATGCAGGGTGCCCTAGATAATAATACTGAAAATATTAATAACAGCAATAATAATCATCATAATAGGGTATGTATATTTTATGCTCACAGTATACCGGGTACTCTGCTAGGCACTTGACCTGCAGTACTGTATACCACTTAATCTTTCCCAAAACATGGAAACTACCATTATTTCCATTTTATAGAGAAGAAACTAGGACTTATGCAGATTAAGTAACTTCCTCAAGGTTGTAGAGCTCTTAAGAATCAAAGTTGGAGTTTGAACCCAGGACCAATGGATCAGCCACTAAGAACAATCCCTTCCACCAATGGACCAGAAGAAAGAAGTTAGTTCAGTTGCACCAAACAGCCATGCAGCCAGTAGAGATCCCTGCCTGAGCAGGTTCTGCTGCTGGGCCATAAGAGAGCTGCCTCTTCTTTATTAGCTTTCATAAGGGAAAGTGATGTGCCCCCCATTTAGAAGGCATTTTCTGCACTAAACCAGCTTCCCAGAATTGTAATTGAAAATCTGGATCTGTTACCATAAGTGTTTACATTTAAATAGCTTAATTGTCTAGTTGGACAATTGTTGTCTTAGCTGGACACAGTTGCCACTAAATTATGAAGAATATTCACATTTTTATTTCTTCAAGATGGAATGCATTAAAGCAGCAGTGATTTTACAGGCATTTATCTTTATGTACTTTCTGCACATTTTCTTTATCTCTGCCTCTGCCTCTCCTTAAAGCTGATGCCTCCCAGGCACTGTAATTCATAAAATGTGTGGTGGGACCTGACTCTGTCCCAGTTCTTTGCCTGTCTGTGTCTTGGGTCCAGCAGCAGAACATAGTCTGGGAAATGTCTGAGCCCCTGCCCCAGCCCAGGCCCCTAAGGAGGAGGGGGTGGAGAGCCAGAGGGGAAGCTTCTTGGGAAAAGGAGGGCTCAGCTTTGGCCTGCCTTTCTGAAGCATTATCTGCTGGGCTACATGTGTATTCCAGCAAAAGCATCTTCCTCAAGTTGTCGGGCAACCTTTTTCAAATTGGGAAGTATCTCCATTTGCTGGCTTAAACTACAAAATTCATACCTCATAATGTTGGGAACTAAAGATTTCTTAGCAATGTGACATATATCTCCATTTTGGAGTCATGGAGAAGTGTTTGCAATTAAGTTTGTGATTTTGAAAACCAAAGTATTGAACTTGAAATAAATATGTGGTCTCTGGCTTGTAATGTGACCTACCAGAGTGAAAAGACCTCTTTTTAAAGCAGCTAGTGTTCTAAAATATTCCAGAACTTCAGTCATATGCAACAAAAGGTATGGGGTTAGAAATAACTCAAACGACCCTGACATGGGCCTGCTTCTCTCTCGGAGGGCAATTTGTGTTTGCTTTCTAGTCGGTTAATCTTCCCATTCCTGATTTTCCACACAATGTATACATTCCAAATAGCACATGGCTGGTGTTTACACGATGCATTTACCTCTTAAATTCCACGTGAATGATGTTTTTCATCAGCCATTAAAATTTTTGCTTTTTAAAGTGCATATCCTCTAGTGTGGTCCCTGTGTGCAGTTCTGTCTGTAACCTTCTGTACTTGATGCTGCTGGCCCAGTGGGGAGCTTCTGCCTCAGACTGCAGGCTGCTCTGGGGAGTTCGCCACAAGGTGGGCTGTGGGCCCTGAGTGCCCCTGAGAATTGGTCCAAATCAAGCTGAAGTCTTCATTCATCACCAGTGCCAGATGCCACATATGTGACACAACCAAGTAGTAATCAAACCTGAGAGGCAGTGAAATATGTGGCACTTCTGTGTTAGTGCCCATCAAAGTCTCTAAGTTTTATATAGAGTTTCAGAATTAATCCTCTGTTGCCCTAGGGGAAAGAGAGAGGTTAATAGAGTCTGTCAAACAAGACTGCTGCCACTGGGTTTCTCGCATCCCGCCCATGGGAAAGAATCAGTCGGGTGACCTTTCATGTAATTATCTTAAATATGTTAGAGGTTTTGTTGGTATTTGTCTAGAGGATTGGGAATGCCCAAATTGAGCCCTCAATCACATCCCTCCCTACTGTGGAGAGGAGGGTGGGTCCCTAGGGGCTCTACTCGTAAGACATAACATTGGAATGGAAAACAAGATACCAGTAAATTATCTGGATCAAGGACTAATGCCACCAGACATTTGGACATTGAGATATCATTTTAGATGCCTAAAAGAGCCTTATCTAAGATTGAGAAACAGACTATTATTTTTCCTTCTGATTTGCTCAATAATGTGCTGACATAATTTCCTTGATGCCTTTCAGAACTCTTTTCAAAACGTGAACTTAAACTTTATTATTATTTTTAAGTTATGATAATATGTTCTAGAAGTTTTATGGTTCATGGAAGAAACTTGATACCAGTTCTATTTGTTTTGATATAAACTCTTTTTGCAGAGTGATTTCCACTTATGTTTGTTAATGTATTTGAGGAACTTTCTTTAAAATTTCTTCAAGTGGCATATGTTTATACACCACTCCTAGCAACCTTGTAGGGAGGACATGGATGCCTTTAAGAATTTGGTGAAAACTAGGAACCCTTGGAAAAGGCAACTAAATCTTAAATATGTGCTTGCTATTTCAGTTTAGGATTCCCCAAAGCTTGGCCATGAGCCTCAGTTTAATTACCTCTGATCCAGAAGGATTTGAAATGGCAGCTGGGGCCAGTGTTGCAAAAGTCCCTGCAATGACCGTGGCCTGCCCTGACCCTCATTTCTGATCAGCTGGGCAGTTATGATCATGAAACGCTCTGCAGGAGTATTTCAGATATGAGCGATTATTGAATCAACACTTTCACCATGTGTTTAATCTTGAATTTTCTCTTTGATTTTTATCATTAGAGTTAAAACTTTTTATTTGAAATGTTTTAGTTTAAACTTCCTGATTGGAACATCACATATTGCACACAGGTATTGATATTCAACTCTGTACCCCACAGATATCAGCCATGATGCATTTTTTTAAAAAGCTTTATCCTGAGTATTTTTTGTTTTGTTTTCTTTTTCCTTCCTGTGTGAAATGCTTAAAACAAACTTGTCATAGTTTGGAGCAGTGGGGTCCCACTGAGCAGATAGCTGGTCAAGTATTTGTTTGTCCACTTTATTTTTGTAAAGGTCATTTTACACGTTAACAAAATGAATGTCCACTATGTGCTCGTGTGGTAGCCTGGAAGATGATCATGATTTCTTTGTTTTCTTTTTTGTTTTGTTTTTTGCTTGGTACTAGCAGCTATTGTTTTGAGTGATTAGAAGGACATGTTAGATATTTTTGTACTAATAAGTTATCAAGCATCTGGATATTTTCAGTGATGAAGTTGGAACCTCCTTTTTACAATTGAGAAAAAATAATCTCAGTTTTGGAAGTTACTTTGTCCTTACTCGGGAGGCTGATTGGCAGGTGGCACTCCACCAAAGCCGTCTTCGTGGGGTCTATGATCATCGCTAGGTACAGTGCTCTGTGAGTATCTAAAATGGAAATCTTTGAACCAAAAGCCAAATTGCTCAGCTCCTTTGGTTTTCAGGGACGAAGGAAAAATATCTCATAGGATATAACCATCCAACTTACTGATTCAAATAAAAATCTTTCTGACATCAGTGCTTACTGCCAGGTCTAATACATTCGTAATTTCCATTTCAGCTTATTAAATAATAAAAATTTGTATGCACACAGATAGGAACTTTATCTATACATATTCCTCTGGAAAAGGGCAACCTGCCATCGCGCTGCAGGGAGCCCACCTCTGGTTAACATCCGTGCTTGTTGTGATCGTGTGTATGAGAGCAGATACTGGTTTCTTATATATGATAGATAATGTGACAGCTTACAGTGTATGCCCAGGGTTTTTGGGGATAATATCAAATAAAATTTGCTTTATTGTCCTTCGTTTGGTTATAAAACCTGCTAGTATAACATCTGCTGGCTGTATGTTTAAAACTAATGCATTTCCTTCCTTTATTCTCTTTTGCTCTCCCTTTTCCTTTCTGCTTATCCTCCAAATTGCTGCTTTCACCCTTGCTCCAATCAGCTTGACTCTAAGGTCAGTACTTTCGGTTTTTCTTCTAACTGCCTTTCCCAGCTAAGCTCAATTTATTGCTTGCACTTGTTTAACAAACACATTTCTGAAATGGTTTTCCTCTGGCCACCATTTTTTTTTCCATTTCATCCCATGCCTAGGGAAGGTTTACTTTATGAGAAGGATGAATAGGTGGGAAAAGGCAAAGAAGAAGATGGGAATAAATTGCTGTTGGATTATTTGATAAACTTGATTCAAGGATTATAAAATCAGTCAGAGAAATTGTTGTGATAACTCCCAATATGTTTTGCCTGAACAGCTCAGAAAATTGACTGCATGATGATACAACATGGAACTGTGGAAAAAACAAAATGCAGGGTGCTAAATTTAACCTAGGAGAACAAAAGTTCTGCCTGTGACACAGCAACTTTAAAGCTGAATTTAATAGCACAAACCATTCATACTTTTCACTTAATAAATCACTGTGTTTTGAAAGATTAATAATTCTTTTCTTAAAGTCACTTTTGAAAATTATCAGTGTGTTAGTAACATATTGTATACACATGTTATTTCCTGACATTGTTTTGGTTTTAACTTTTTAACTTCATTTTTATTAGCCATAAGACATACTTTAATTATCTAGGGCATACCATATGGAACCCAGTGTAAAACTAGATTCATTTTGACTGTGTGTACCTGATATTTACAAGTAAAATGGACATTTTGTTTAAAAATGCATCTCAGATTTGATTTCTCTAATGTAGGAGGCTCGTGTCAATAATTTCTTCTTCCTTAAGTCAAGGAAGACTTCTCTTTCCAATAATGCATGGTAATATCCAGTGATTTCTGTATCTTACTGAAGGTTTTTCATTGTATGATTCAGGGTTATCTAGTCTTCAAAAAAAGGAAGTCCCAAATCAGAATGGTAGTCAGTATAGTTGCTCTCTTGAGGGGCGAGCTGTATTATTTTCTTCTCTATGCAGGATCTGTCCCCTTCTACTCTGTCCTTTCACCCACGCCACCAGACCAATGCATTTATTCCAGCAGTGAATAATTTTAAAACAAGGCCTCCTGCTCACATATCAATTTTGTTCCACCACTGGCTCCCAGCCTTTCTGGCTCGTAGTTCTTGACTACTCCTCTGCTATTCCCACATGCCACACTGGGTGTCGCACAGGAACTTCCCGAACTGCATCACACGGAAGGAAACCCTGTCCTCAAAAGTTCCCCCAACAGAGGCCTAGTCAGAGATTAAAAGCATGGCCCTATAGAACTGCCCCCACCCATAATTTAATGATGGTTAATTCACTTTCTGGAATAGACCAAATTTGGTGCACCCGTGTGCAGAAACACAGTCATCATAATTGGGGGCGGGGGGGGGGCGCTCAACCATGTGGCATCCAAATCTTTCTTCCAAGTTTTGGATCCACTCATTTAATGAAGCCTTAAGCTTTTCTCCTTGCCTGTCTTTTTTGCTTTTCTTTCTCCCTTTGCCTTCTCTTTGCTGCTGCTAATCTGTACCTCTTGATATTGAAGCCCTGAAGCCCTGAGACCAGGGACTCCTTCACTCTCACACCTCAGGCTCCCTGCCTAAGCCTCCAGTTTTTTTTTTTTCTACATTATGTTGTATTTTTCTTTCTGCATTAGAGACTTTTTTGGGTGGTAGTTAGTTTTTTCCTATTTTGTGATGAATGAACGTGAACTCTGACTCTCAGAAGATAGGGTACAGGGTTAGGGCTGGGAGGAGTTTTGGGTAACCAGTGGCTCTCTGGACAAGGGGCAGGATGTGCTGAATGGGTTTGGTAAAATGTACATGCCAAATCTAGTTCAGTGGACTATAGGGGTTAAATCAAAGTTCAGATCATTCTGACATGGTTTAATCTATTGCCCCAAATGAACATGATGGAGAAAATGTGCAATCAATGTGAATAATTGCTGATTATATTTTTAGTGTAGGAGGAATTGGGCAGCCCCGCCCTCTTGAAAAGAAAAAAGTCTGTCGAGTCCTGAAAGCTTTGACAAGTGTCCAGAGTTAACTGTACTCCTTTTTTTCCCAACCACTTCCAGATTTACCAGTTAAAGTGAAATGTAACAATTGAATCGAATGCAGGATCTCTTGCCCATGTACTTTCTTTATATGGCTTATAGTTGAGATGCATATGTGTGTGGATGTGTGTGTGTGTGTGTGTGTGTGTGTACATACATATATATGTGAATGTATATACATTTATCATATATTTTAGAAAAATCATGTCTGGTCTTTCTTCCCATAGAAGTTTGTGCTATGCCCTGTATATCCCCACTTCCCAGTCTGAACCTTAAAAACTTCACTAACTCTTACGGCTTTTCTATGTGCTGTTGACTCCATGGGGAGTTCTCCCCTCCAACTATGTTTTTGGAATACCTCTTTTCCTTTTTCTTGTAGACACTCATGCTTAAATTTAGGTGGACAGATATTAAATATTGGGTTTGGTAAAATGCAAATATCATATTCTAAACCTGTTCAGGTCTCCACTCCAGTAAACTCCACTTCTGTCAAAAATATCTTTACACACAAACCAGCGGGAAGCAAGAGAGGTTTTCCAGGATCCTTGTATTGCACTAAGGGGGAGGGTTAATGTGGAACTTGCTCATTTCTAGGAACTATTTGTTAGATTACCATGTGATTTATGACAGATGATGTTATCTCACTAAATGTATGCAGCAATCGACTAAAAAAATAAAAAGTATCCTTTGGACTTCAGTTCAAAATCCTGCTAGAGAATCATCCAAGTAAAACCAGAAGGCTCAGGCTTCTCCCAGGCTCTCCCAATCTCCAACTTACTTTGGATCCTGGGTCAACACTTCCTTGTTTGGGCCTCAGTGTCCCTTCATGGAGAGGAGGGAGCCATCTTGGGAGCAGGTCTTCTGGGATCCTGCCTGCACGTGGGCATCACACGTCTGATGGAGAGGTTGTCAGCGATGGGCCTTAGGCATCATCCTGCATTGAGGGCTGGCACCTGGCAGCAGGCAAGAGCTCATTGTTACGAGTCACTTCGAACCCTTCTACCAAAATAAACTCTTTGTGATGTTTCCCCAAACCTCAACACTGTCCTGTCGATCCCTCATTCTTCTAGCAAAAGATGAAGTCACTTCTCCCAGACCTCAGAGGTCTGTTGGCCAAAAAAACAATGAAAAACACCTTGCCCAGTGCATCTTGTTACTGTCCTGCATTTGCTCTTTGCTAGGGTCAGTTCTTTGCCTCTTTCCCTCCACAAGCACATAGTGAGCACCTACAGCATGTTAGGCTGGGTACTACAATGCTGGCCTGGCATTTCCAAAGATCAGCTGATGCAAAACTGACCAAACTGTTTAACAGATGCTGCATATTATGTTTTTCTTTTTTTATATATTCATGATGCAGGTTGATAATAATAGTAGAAATAGCAGGAGTAGCAGGAGCAACAATAATACCATGAAGCATTAACTAAGTGCCAGCGCTGATTAATCATTTTTTATGTAGTATTTACTTATCGTAATCACTGTATGAGGTCTGGACTGTCATTTTTTCCATGTTAGAGAAGAGGAAACTGGAGTTCAGGAAAGCTGAATATTGTGCTAAGTTAATGCAGCTAGTAAGTGAAAGAGTTAATTTTTTTTTCCCCCAAAAGCTAATCCTTTGTGATCTACAGATTGAATCATTTACCACTTCTGCTCCAATTGCATAGTAAAAGCTCTGAGAAGGCCTGCAGTAAGGAAACCCGTATAATTTTGTTAAATCCAGTTTCCCAAATGTGGTGTTCATGGAATATATTCAGTGAAATACGTTGGGGAAAAACTGTCCTTGCTGCTGTGCAGCCAGCCTTTATTCTGAGATTCACCTCAGTCCCCACTGATTCTTCCTGCACAAACCCCACCCCTCCAGGGCCAGCCAGCTGTGGCTTCTTCCACCAAGGCATCCCTGAGCCCACTGGATTGGTCTCTTGCTCCGTGCAGTGTACCATGCTACCCAGTGGAGATAGCAGTCGTGCTCTTGGATGTTGTTGAGTAAGTGACTGTTGAAGAAAGGAACTTTTGTTAGCTTTGTCTCACCTCTCCTGCCCTTTTCTTGGCCCCCATGGAGAGTTGCTGGTGTGCTCTTTCTGTAGGTTGAGTTGACTGCACTAGGTAGTATACCTAGGTTCAGACGAGAAGCCCTGAGAAAAGATGTGATTCATTTTCTATCAAGCTGGATGCTTGAAAGTTAAGAAAATAAAGACACAGATAAAAGAGGAGAAAAGATCTCTATCTGAACGTCTCTCATTTTCTCCACCTCCCCCTTCCTTTGCTTTCTCTCTTCTCCCTCCCTCCATCCCTCTTCCATCTACGTCTCCTCTTCCTCTCCTTCCTTGGGTGTGCATTGAAATCATTCTCCACACCAGGGTCTGTGCTAGGTGTTGGGGATATAGCAGTAAAACAGACATGACCTCTCTCCTCACTGAATTCAAAGACCAGCACTTCCTGTAAGGAAGGATTTGGCCACTAAGAGAAATAATTTGTCCCATTTATACTAATAACTGGAAAAACTGGGTTTCAGGTGTGTTTTCCCCCCTTTTCCTATTGGGGTTGAAGGGGTTATCCACAGGTCAGAAACTCATTTCCCTCTTTAAAGCTGCCTTATACTAATGCTGACATTTCTGGTGAAGTGTCAGAAAATTTTATGCCCAAGCAAAACTGGTAGAAAGCCAAAAATTGTCTGATTTTGCTTTGGATGCAAGTATTTTATTGGGGATGGAAAAAAGTTGTTTTCTCTGATTTACAGCTCCTGCAAACATAAAGTGGGTTCTATATTTAGAAATGGTTTTGAATCTTTGAGGTGTATCCAAGGGTTGGTGCTTGCAGCTTCCTGGTCCTGGCCTTGGTGGGACCTGCCATGGCTGATGTTTTGCTGAGCCAGCTCCGATTTATAGAACTAGGGCTTTATGCTCCATATTGTTTTTACTGGTTAGCTTTTGCTTGAGTTGCTACTCTGGTGTTCTATCTGTACCCTCTAGAATGGTGAAGGTGGAAGGAACACAACTGACATTGTAGTTGAAATGTTTTATAGTGCAGTGTGTTTCTGAGGTTGGAGATGAGTCAAGCATTCTCAGCTTGAAAATCTGTTAAAACAATAACACCAAAATCAAGAGATTGTTCCAGGTAGGCCTAATAAGTCCTGGCCCAGAATAAGAGATGCCAAGTTGGTAGAGTCAACCATTTATCTGCATTGTTTTCAAAACCTTTTATTTTCCCTGTTCCTCCCCTCTTCTTGGCTTTTGGTTGGTCCTACCATATGGACGGATATCAGCGAATAGTAAATCTCTCAAGATATGTTAGCCTTTTCTGTAAATGTTGGGAAGGGGAAGGAATTCTTAAAAAAAAAAAAAAAAAGTTTCCCAGTATTATTATAAATCACTTTCTAGAAAAATAATATCTTATTTCCTTTATATGGCTTTTCTTATGAAATGTGAATTCTATCACTTCATTACCCACAAGGCTAGCTCAAGTTGTAGGGAAACCTAACCATCCAGTGACTGCGTCTTTCTTCTGTATTGGGTGAAGGTGCTTGGAATTTCCACCCTGCGTAATGTCACATTTTTGTGAAGGCTTCATTTTGGGGAAACCTGTTTAAAAATGTGTGGATTTAATACTGTGTTTGTTTCTCTGAAGAAAATACATTATTGTTGGTATAACTAACAAAGGCTTTGGAAATTTTCTTTGGGGATATTCTGATGATTTTAATATTTGCAATTGTTTCATTTTACTCTAAATTCAATGAATACTATAGAGGTGACATTAGTTACAATATTAAACTAAATAAATATATATCATAAATAGAATAGAATAGGAAGCCAGAAATCAGCTGATTTTGCTTTGGGTGCAACTTTTTTATTGGGGATAGAAAAAAGTTGTTTTCTCTAATGTATAGTTCCTGCAAACAATGTGGCTTCTGTAGAATTATTTTTGTAGCACAACTTTAATTCTAGAAACTATAGAGTAGGTTTGGGAATGGAAATATGTTTCTTTTTGAAGAGCCTCCGTGGCTTTTTTCAGCCTGAGAGACCTTCTCTTCAGTTTTTTTTTTTTTTTAGATTGGTAACATCATTAATATAAGCATTACTATTGTTGTTATATAAAGAGCTATATGTACAATAATTTATGCTTTACAATAATTTTTTTTTCAATTAAAAGTGTGAAATGTGTGATACTCACAGTGTTTTGAAGAAATGTACTACTTCTTGTGAGACACCACCAGTTATTGATAATTGTGGAAACAATGGTGAACATTAGCAACTCTTGAGACACTTTACTGCAGGGTGGGGGCAGAATTTCATGTAGAGAATTGTTTTGCAAATTTTTACTTCAGGTTCTGGGAAAATCCCTTCCAAAGGTTTTAAGAACGTTACCACCAACTTTCTCAGATGGGAACCTGAAGTAATGGAATAGTCTTTCACTGGCCTTTGGTATTGGTCAACTAGAATTATTCCCGTGGCTGAACAGATCTCGATGTGATGTGTGAGCTGAAGTGTAAGAGAGTGGTTTTAAATTTAACTTCAGAGCCCTCTGCTATTTAATCATATGTCAGTTTGATGGTTCCAAGGACAGCATGAAATGTTGCTTACAGATAATTCCCGTGGAGAGAATGAGTTGGTTATAATAATGAATAGCTGAAGAATCTTCTGATAACCTGCAATGAATGGGCTTTGGTGAGAAACACTCACTGTGTAATTGACAGATAGGTGTCCTATCGCTTTGCTGAGTGTGGGTGCTCTTCCACCACCTAAACACGCAAAGCTGGGGCTTTTTAGGGATTCCTGAGTAGATAAGGATTTCATGTGTGTTGTCTCTCCCAGACCTGTTGCTACTTTATATTAATATTTCACTCATAACCCAGGTTATTCAAGCTGTCGTCTATTGTTACAACATTAAATGTAGAAAATTAAATAAACCACATCCTAAGAAACAATATCAACATTACTATAGCACTTAGGACAAGATTCTTTATGTCTTTAAGACTAATCTCTGTGTCTGCAAAATGGAGACAATTACATTATAAGCACATCCCTCATGGGCTCACTGAGCATGGAGCGCAGTTCTGGCACATGGTGGATGTTCAGCAGGTGGCAGTGGTGTGGTGGTTATGGTATGGTTGTGATGAAGATTTTCATGCCAAGAGTAACAGGTGAGAGTAGGGAGTTGACACAAGACAGACACGGGAGATGATTCTGTCAAGGCAGCCTCCATTGCTTTCCTAGTTTTAAAAAGCTGGTTGCAAGAATAAAGACTTTAGACTCTTTCCCCCTAAGCCATTGAGAGGTTTTTGAGGGGAAGGTTGAAAATAGCATTATCCTGCTGCATGCTTTTTTCCTCAGGGATATAAATAAGAACATAGAAAATTCATCTTACACTTATTGAAAAGTAATCTTCAGGGCTGGCCTATTAGTTGGTTAGAGCGTGGTGTTGATTACACCAAGGTGAAGGGTTCAGATCCCCTTACCAGCCAGCTGCCAAAAAAAAGTAATCTTTATATATATGTAAACTAATCTATTAAATATATGTTTGTCTCATATAAAGATGTGTTTTAGATTTTTCTGGAACTGGATAGCCAGGATTCAGCTACTGTCTTTCTGTATTCATGTGTGAAAAGACCTGATGTTGAGTTTAGTGGATGAGCCAAGTATCCAAGTGTGTTTCTTCATGTGTTTATTTCCTTTATTCATTACCTTATTCACTTTCATCAAATAGTAATTGTATGTCTGCTTTGTACCAGGCACTGTGGTATAACTAGAGCTATTCCTAGAAGCAATATTGTGTGAGACAGAAGCAGATGAATGTGATATTATGCAAGTGGCATAATGTAATACACACTGTTCTGCACCTTGGCTTTTTTTTTTTTTCCCCTTAACAAAATATCTTTGAGATCTTCCCAGATTTGTGTGCAAAATCTTTTTATTCCTTTTTTCCTCTGCACGCTATTGTACTGGTCTCCTCCTGAAGGTTTAGTTTGTTTCAAGTCTTTTCCTCTCATACAGACAGCTACAGTTAATACCTTTGAATAGACTTAATTTCATATGTAAATGAGTATATCTGTAGGATAAATTCCTAGATGTGGAATTGCTAGGACAATACATTCCTAATTTTGCTACATTTTGCCAGTTGTCCTCTACAGAGACTAAACCATTTATAGTCTCATCAGCAATGTGCCTGGGCAGGGTGCTTTTCAAAAATTTTTATCTTTGTCAAAATGGAAGGTGAAAAAAGGGCATTTAAGTGCAATTTTGATTTACTTTTATTACAAGTGAAAATGGACATGTTTGAATAAGTTTACACTTTGTCATACTCTTTTCTTGGTCTTTTTCTTAAGTATTTGTATGAGCTCTTTACATATTAGGGAAATTATCCATTTTGTCTTTGATCTGCGTATTAAATGCTCCCCCCCCACCAATTTGTCATTTTTCTTTTGATTTTGCTAGTGGTGGTTTTTGTTATGCAGAAATTTTTAAAAAATTATTTTTAGGTAGTCAAACATACTCATTCTTTATGTCTTCTGAATTTTGTGTCATAGTTAGAAACCTCTTCTACGCTGTAAGATTGTAAGTTCAATTGTCCTGTGATTTCTTTTAGTATTTTTATGGTTTGTGTCCTGGTCTGTTTGGGCTGTTTTAACAAAATAGTATAAATTGGGTAGCTTCTAAACAACAGAAATTTATTTCTCACTGCTCTGGAGGGTAGGAAGTCTAAGGTTAAGGCGCTGGCATATTTGGTGTCTGGTGAGGGCCCACTTTCTAGGTCATAGGCAGAGCCTTCTCACTGTGTCCTTACAAGGTGGAAGAGGCAAATAAGCTTTCTTAGCTCTCTTTTATAAGGGCACTAATCCCACTTCTGATCATCTCCCAAAAGGACCCACCTTTTAATACCACCACCTTTGGGGTTAGGATTTTAATATATGGATGGGGGTGGGTCCATGAACATTCTTTTAATATTTTTATTGTCTGATTTTCTGCATCGAAGTCTTTAAACCATTTAGAATTTATCTTAGTGTAAAGTATGAAGTATGAAGATACCTTTATTTCTTTCCTAAGTCAAATGAAGTTTAAATGCTGCTTCCTGCATTTGCCCTTCACTGAAGCCAGACCAGCCCAGGTTAGGTTTGTCTGTTGTAAGTTTCCGTAGCTTCCCACTAGAACATGGAGCCCATTCTTAATTGCTTGTTTGTCTGTCTTTCAATCTAGAGTGGAACTTCTATCTGGAAAGGACCTGTCTTAACCAATTAGTGTCTGCAAAATAGTAGACAATAAATATTTATAGAATGAATAAATTATGTGAGTTTTAAAGAAATGCAGTTATGAGGAGGTAGAAATTATGAGTAATTACAACCCGTGGACAAGGCATACAGAGTGGAACGGGAGTCATTGAGGCAGTGATACAGGAGAACCAGGTCAACAGATGGTGGAAGATTAGCCAGCTCTTGGTATATGGGACAATAATGGCTTTTCCATGCCCTTCTCTCTGAGACACAGGAAGAATACAATTTTCTTCTTCTTCCTCTTGGGAAGCCTGAGTTCTCAGCTGGGTTCAATGGGGCCTACCTACATAATTGAGGTGCCTGTCTAACTGTTGCAGAATGTAGGAACAGGTTTGGAAAATATGACAGGAACTAAGAACAGAGAGGTTTTGGGTGGCCTGTGCTTTGGTATAGCTAGGTAGCTCTGCCCAATAGGCAGATTGGAATGGAAATCTGGAACTTGGCCAAGAGCCATTCCGCACGGCAGAGGATGGCAAATTCTATATAAAGGTTGTGGGCGTTCAGAGGAGGGAGGGGTTGGGGAAGATTTTATGAATGTAATGGTTATTGCACTGGACTAGAAAAATGAAAAAGATTTTACCAGATGTAGAACTAGGTGAGGAGCCAGAGCAAAGGTGAGAATGTTGTGAAGATTCAAGGCATGCTCAGAAGAAAGGATGGGGTTCTGTAGCTGAGGCTCTGGAGTAGGGGAAAGAGTGGACAAATAGGTCGGCCAGGACAGGTGAAGCCTTGAATGCTTAGCAAAAAGATTTTGAACTTTCTAAGCCTGGAAAGAGCATAATCAGGAGTATCCTCTGGGGGATTTACCCTGTAGCATCTCTGTGCTGGAGGGGCAGGCAGAAGCCCCAGCTAGAAAGAACAGTGACACAGAAACAAGGTAGTGGCACTAGAGGCAAAGAAGAAACAAGTGCAAGAGATGCAGGGATAATTAATAAAATTTAGAGAAAAGGCAAAAACAAAAATCGTCAACCTGTATTTCTCTCCTCCTCTAGTTTACAGAAGAAAAAGGCCCTGTTTCAACAAGAGTCAGCAAGACAGGAAAAACATACACACAAACAAAAAACCAAGCTATTCAAGAGCAGGAAGGAAATAAAGATGTGGAGGCAGATATTTTGCTTAAGTAGTCTGTAGTTGTCACTGTTGCTCTTTCAGAATAAGAACAGACTTGGTTGAGTACTTATTCTGCCAGGTTTATCTCGTGTTTTCTTTAGAGCAACTCTAAGACACCAGGTGCTATTATTAGTCCCATTTTTGAGATGAGGAAACCAAGGCTCAGGAAGTTATGTAACTTTCCCACTCTCACACAGCTATGAAATAGTGGAGCCAGGATGCAAACTGAGCCATTCTGACTTCAGAGCCAGAATCTTCACCACTGCATCCTATTCCACAGCTCCACTGCAAGACTTTTTGTGCTAGTATAAATTGGTTTGGCCTAAGCACTCCTGGGATCATAGAGACCATTCTTTAATGTGCTTCTTTTGGGGTGGAAAGCTATTTCTATAATACAAAGGATTCCAAGCCTTGATGAAAACTCCTATAATGGAAGTTGAGAACTTGTTTTTGTTGGCAGTTCCAGCAGCCTTTTTGAGCTGCTGGTCTGAATCTTTACCCTCTCTTGAGCAAGAATGTGAAATTCCTCTTTTTGAAGTGAGTTTGAGTGGGCCCTGGCGAGTGGGCCTCCGTGGAGGCAGCGGCTTTGTAGCCTGGAGACAGCCATCAGCTCTGGACATACTTCAAGAATCATGGACAGCAGAGCTGGGGGAAGACCTCGGGCCATCCATCCTGCTGCCTGCTTAAGATGGTTCCCGGTGGGGAATTCTGGGGAAGCAGCCAAGAGAAAAGATGTATTTCCAGGAGGGGTTTTCTGCTTCTTCCAGGAATCATTTTTGGGACAGTTCTTCATGGCCCCACACAGTGTGATCAGAGAATCCCAGCAGCATAAAAGCTGAAAAGAAATAAAGGCCTTTGTTATGATATATGATGATTTTCCTTTTTGAAAACAAAACAAAACAAAACAAGACAACTTTCTGCAGCCCAGTATCTGCATCTGCCTTAGTCTTGTCTGAAACGAGCGGAAGGGCTGGCAGCATGTAACAGAGGTGTACTAGTGCCCTTGTCTAGGCAGTGTTCATTTGTGAGGGCATTCCTTCCTCATCATTATGCCAGGTCAAAGGGAGGGTATCTTGCCATCAAAATGCAGGGTCTTCCTCCCACAGAGCTTGGGTTCTTTTTTTTTTTTTTTTAACTTTTAAGCTTTAATGACTTCCTATGCCCGATAGAAAGGATCTGTGTTGGCTTCTAGGTTCTCATAGCTCCTGGGCAGAGCGTGACTTTTTTTCTGTGTGTTGTTACTCGGTTTGTTTGGTTTACCTCCTCATCTCTTATAGACATTTTGCTTTTGTCCTTTCCTCTCAACTTAAGATGTTTTGGGCAGACCAAGTAATACAGTTTTCCTCAACTTCTTTACATTTTAAATGCTATTTGTAGGCTGTTTTTATCATACGGCCGACTAAGTTTTGTAAAGCTTAAAAGCACACAAGACCTTTTAAAAGATCCTATATTTTAAAGATAATTTGGGAGAAAGATAATTCTAAGTGCCTTTCTTGGAAAATGTTGCTGCCATTCATCAAGCACTTCCCCTGAGCCAAAACAATGATATGTAAAATTTTTTCTAATCCCCACAACAACCCTGCAAGAAGGGTAGTATTAATTTGCAATGGGCAGATAAGTAAACTGAGGCTTAGTGAGGTTATTGGTAACCTGCTCAAGGTTGCTCTGGATTTGAATCCAGGTTATCTTAAGAGCAAGGGCCATGGGGATACAGGTACATGTGGATACTCACTTGCATCCCATAATAAAAGTGATTTAAAAAATGTTTTATTCTGAAGACAATGGGGAGCAAGATTGTGTTTTAGAAAGATGTCTACCCCATATTTTCTATACAACCAAAATTGGACTTATCAACCTTTCCTTCACCCATCCTCCCATTCTTCCACACACCTGGCCCTTAGTTTGGAACTGACACAGTATCTACCTGCTTTTCTAAGACAGAGAACTCCAGTTGGCCTGTGGCTCATTCCTCACGGTATCTAATCCAGCAGATTCCATTACTCTCATTTCCTTTTCTCATTCTTGGTGCTGCTGTCCCATTGGTCATTTGAACTATTATATCAGCCTCCAGAGAGTCACAGTTTGCCCCATTCGTCCAGAGAAAATCAGTAAGGCAACATCCTGTGACTAGAAGATGCTGTGGTCTCCTCTTTGCACATTGGGCAGAATATCAAACTCCACTGTCTGGTGTATGAAGCCCTTCACACTCTGGCTCTGGGATGCTTTCAAGTCTCATCTTAAACCCCAATGTACACACACAGCCCTTCCACCCCGTCATCTTCTATCCATGTTTGTCTTCACTGAAATTTTTTCTCATTTCCTGAACTTGCTAGACCTTTCTCATCTCTCCACATTGGAGCATACTTTTCGCATCGCCTCAGTGTCCCTTTTTTTCTTTTTACCTGCAAAACTCCTGCTCCTCCTTGACGTCTCAGTTCATATGTCACCTGCTGATTTGTCTAAAAACTCAGTAGATCCACCTTGTGTTCTGACATTAGTTAATGTTGTAAAAAGCATTTTGTTATAATCTTCCAGCTTCGTGTTTCTGTCTTCCACTAAATTTTGAACTGTTTAATGATAAAGACAGTATCCTCTTCACCATTGTGTCCTTAATGCCTGGCCCATGATTAGTGCTCCATGAATATTTGTTGAATGAAAAGATAGATGGAAGAACAGGTGCACTGGCAACAGGGAAGCCAGATGGGAGCTATTTCAGTGTCTGAACGATGAAAAAAGGCATGAGCTAAGATGGCAGCAATGAGAATAGAGAGGAGATAATTGTTTTGATAGATGTTTTAAATTAAATTAAAATGGCAGAGCATGGTGATCCATTGCATGTGATGTGTCAGGAAGAAGGAGGACTTACTCTTCTCCAACTCCCAATCTTGGGCGATTTTGAAGGTGATGGAGAGTGCAGAAGAAAGAGGGTGAATTTGGCTCTGGAGAGGGGACAGTTGAGGTTTTAGTTTTGAATATATTGAGATGAATGTGAAATATCCAGGCAGAGTTGTTCAATAAACATTCAGAAATTTGAGAAACTTACAGATACTGCTCCTTCAGAGGGTGATTTCTGGTTCCTGCCTAGCATTCCCTCTTTCTGCTCCACCTTCTGCTCCACTGTCTCGCTCCAGCCCCCTTCTCTACCCGGGTGGACATGGAAAGATGTCCAAGACTTATCATAAAATGTATAGCATTGTTCATTGTATTTCTAAAGGAATGTGTGTCTATGCTGCATTATACTTAAAAAATTTCTGGAAAGATTGACATGAAACCCCTAACAGGGGTATGGTTATTGGGAGAGGGGGAAGGGGAATATAATTTTTCTTTTTATAAACTCTTTTGTACTATTTAATTTTTTATTACTAGTATGTGTGATTTTTTTATTAAGATATATTCACGTACCATAAAATTCACCCTTTCAAGGTATACAATTTAGTGGTTGTTGGTATATTTGCAAGGTTGTGCAACTATCACCACTGTCTAACCCTAGAATTAAATTTTCGTCATCCCAGGAAGAAACCCCATACTCACTAGCAGGCACTCCCCGTTCCCCCTTTAATTCCCCCTACCCCTAGCTCCTGGAGACCACTAATCTACTTTCTGTCTCTAAGGATTTGAGTATTCAGGACATTTCATGTAATGGTATCATATAATATGTGATCTTTTGTGGCTGGCTTCTTTCACATAGCATAATGTGTTGGAGTTTCATCTATGTTGTAACATGTGTCAATACTTCATTCTTTTTTATTGATGAATAATATTACATGGCATGGGTATGACGCCTTTTGTTTATCTATTCATCATTTGATTGAATTTTGGATTGTTTTCCCTTTTCAGCTGTTATGAAAAATGCTGCTACGAACATTCATGTACAAGTTGGTGTTTGGACATATGTTCTCTTTTCTTGTGGACATGCACCTAGGGGTGGAATTGCTGTATCATATGTTAACTCTATGTTTAACTTTTTGAGGAATTGCCAAATTGTTTTCCAAAGTGGCTGTGCTGTTTTACGTTCTCACCAGAAAGATATAATTGTTTCAAATTCTCCACCTTCTCACAAACACTTGTCATTGTCTGTCATTTTGATCATAGCCATGCTCGTGGGTATGAAGTGGTATCTCACTGTGATTTTGATTTGCGTTTCCCTAATGATTAGTGATGTTGAACCCCTTTTCATGGTCTTATTGGCCATTTGTATATCTAATTTGAAGAAATGTCTGTTTAAATCCTTTGCCTGTGTATAATTGGGTTATTTGTCTTTTTATTGTTGAATTGTGTTATTTATACTTGTATTTTATGGATAGTAGACCTTTACTAGATATATGACTCTTATTTTTTCTTGTATACTGGTAATTTTACACTTGTACTTGATATGTTCTATTAAAAATCCTGTCTAATAGTTAATATTTTTAATAAGTTGGAAGGGTGATAGCTTAAAAAATTATGCTCTCAGATAAAGAAAGTGGATTTGTAATATTGTAATTAAATATATTTCTTACAAGTTAATTACCAGTTGGCAACTTTATATTGGCACTACTTCTTAGAGGGTGCAATGAGGTAGGATTGGGAACAGTTTACCAAATATTAAGAACTTTCTCAAAGTGTAATCTTGACCCCAAACATATGTACTCTTACAAACACACATGTGGTCATTTATGTGAAAAAGGTGCTTACCCTCTTTTGGTAATGTCTTAGCTACCTTTGAAATGGACCCTTACCTTGAATATTTGTTTAGCTTTTATATCTACTGATGTGACTGAAGTTCAAAATCTGAGCCTCCTCCAACCAAATAATTTGCCCATTTAAATGCTCAGGGTATGGCCTTCTTTTATAGTGCCATAAAACGAAATTTAAAAAGCCTCTCCAGAGAGCTGTGATTACCATTTTTTCTTTAGTTGTTAGCCAAACTAATAAATATTTTAGCAGTTCTGTCATCATATGTCACATAAAACTAGATCTAATGATCGAACCTAAGAGAGGATCCCAAGCACCACAGCCTTCTGTGTGGCTCTAGAGGAAGAAGTGATCCACCTGATAATTAGACCCTTGGGTTTTGGGAAGTGGGACTTAACACACATTCCTAAGAGGGGTGGATGAAGGGGCGCTTGAAAAAGTTGGCTTAGTGCAGATGAACAGACTGCTCAGGGAAGTGAAGGTACCTGTACCATTGGAGGTAGTCACACTGGCCTTTCTCTTCATCCCCCCCCCCCCCCCCCC
>NW_007729802.1:77030-104223 GCF_000696425.1 Galeopterus variegatus | reverse complement strand
CCCCCCCCCCCCCCCCCATATTTCCAATTCCTGATCAGTGGCTTTACAGTCTTCCAGCTTTTCTGGCTTCTCAGAATACCATCTTGGGTTCTCCGGTGCAAGGTCTCTCTTTTCAAAGGTTTCCATTAAAGCTTGGGGCCTTGCTCAAATTTCTGACAGCTAGTAATTCATAAAGGAAAAATGAATTAACTCCATTTTAGCATAGTTGTAGGGCAAGAGAGTTGTTTGGAAGTGATTGCTGCAGGCTGTTAAGACAGCTACTTAGCTTTCAGGGCTGGCAGAGAAGGATGAAAAGTAATGAGTTAACCTGCTAAGAATTTGGCCATTTTAATCATTTGAGTCTGGGTATACTTTGTCTCCATTTATACTGAGTGGGGAAACAGTTATCTTGATAAGCGGGGATTTATCTCACCCTCACCTCTCAGGAGCTGCCTGGATTCAGAGTAGAATAGACTCCTTTATGTAGCAGGGGGAATGGGCATGCTTTGAATGAGTTAAAAAAAAAAAAAAAGCCATTGGTATTTTTTCAAAGTTCTTATCAGCAAAGAGCATTACCAAGAAATCCAATAGGGTAGTGATGACATTCAATTTTATTTGTACCAGGAATGCACAGATGGCTGGAGTTAGCAGCTATTCATTTTTAGCACATATCTCTCATTATTGTTATTGGGAATTACACAGACCTATCAAAGTGGAGAAATAGAGGAGAGTCTGTAGTAACAAATAAATGTGCATCATTTTTGTGCAAAGGTCACATACTTTGAATAATTCTTTTCTGTAATTGTAACTTCCCGTAGTTAGTTTATTCTTCTTGCTGAATTTGTATGTTGTAATGGTATTTTTAATGGCCTGAAGAAAAGCATTTCAGCAAACTGCACAGGTTTGAGAGTTATAATTAGTCATTGCAGCTTGTGGATTCACATGAGAATAGTTCAATTGAGATGTGTTTTTACATAAAAGTTCCCCATGATTAATTGCCCAGGAAATGCTTCCAGTTCATAGAGATTTGTAAATCTGCATCATAAAATTTCTACTCCCAACAGTTCAGTCAGTTAGAAATCTATGATTTTTTTTTAAAACTATCACATTTTCAGGTGTTACTAGGACTTTTCATTTCATCGGTTTTCTCCAAACAGCAATGTAGAAAATAAACACCACAGCAGGGAAAGTTACAGTTTCTTATCATATCCCTTCTGCATTCAGAAAGTACACAAATACCCTGGTTTTCCAGATGATACATATTAAAATGTAATATTAAAAAAAATTCAAATGGAAAGAAAATCAATTAATTAGAAATATAAGCAGCATAGGTTCACTGTGGTACAAAAAGTTAATAAGTATTTGACACATTACTTGTGAATAGTGTCTTAGTATGTTTTGTGCTGCTATAATAGAATACCACAGATTGGGTAATTTGTAATATGCAGAAATCTATTTCTCATAATTATGGAGGCTGGGAAGTCCAAGATCCAGGGCTGGCATTTGGTAAGGGCCTTCTTGCTGTGTCATTCCATGGCTGATGGTGGACGGGCAAGAAGGGTGAGAGTGAGCAAGAGAGAAAGCAAGAGAGGGCTAAACTCATCCTTTCATAAGGAACTCATTCCCAAAATAATGGCATTAATCCGATTCATGAGAGTGGTGCCCCCATGACCCAAACACTTCTCATTAGGCCCCATCTCCAAACTCCACCACACTGGGGATCAAGTTTCCAACACATGAACTTTGGTGGACACATTCAAACCATAGCAATTAGAATGTTGCTTTTCCGCCAGGTTGGACTTTGGATATGTTGATTTAATAGGGGTTTTCAGTTTCCTCAGTTGGGAAAGAAGAAAAGTCTTTTGTGCTTCTTTCTCCTTTGAAGAAAGAATTCTGATTTTGTAAGGTGCAAAAAGAAAGAATTTATGATTTATACCAGCAAATGGGCCTAATAGTAATCAGAATCACTGCATTGGCTGAGAAATATGAGGTTGAGATCCTATTAGCAGAACAAAACACCCACTTTTTGCAAATGAAGTCCATTTTTCTGCTTTATCTTGAATCTACTTAAATATCTTTCATATTCATCTAATTAATATTGATGGCTTATTTCTTGTAAGAGTAAAAATATTAAATATGTCTTATTACCTACTAGTATAGAAAAATCAGTCTATATAATATGACTTTATTTCTCATTTATAAATTATGCTACAGCTATGTTTGATAAAGAGTCATTCATACATTATCCTATAGGAACTTTCTAAAATTATGTTATTTCTCAAACCTCAGCCATTCCCTGGGTAAACGGTTTCCATGGATGCTGTATGCAGAATGTTAGAGTGGGCCTACTCTGATGTCTGTCTTCGCAGAGTCTAAGATTATTTTTAGTCTACGTGGTGTCTGTTTTATATAACAGACAGAGCATTTGCTTAAAGAGGAGATGCATTGTTAGAGGTGTGTGTAAAATAAATATAAATATACAGGAAATATGTAAGCATAAATATATGTGTGTGTGTGAAATAAATAGAAATATGTATCTCTGTGTGTGTTTATGTGTGTGTGTCCTCTGATGTGGGAAGTGGGTATTTACTGGGTTTTCTGTGGTGGGAAGAAGAGAAGGTACTTGGAACAGCTGATGAGGATGGCAGGGATAGGCTTTGGAAAAACAATCTTACAGCTGGGCAATGGGTTTTTCTTTAAAGTGGAAGGATTATCCTGGTTAGCTCTGATAATAGGAAATTAGCAAGTGAGGTAAATCTGAGAATAGCTTGTCAGGTTAGGAAAATGACATCAGTTTTGGAGTCTAACAGAATGGGATGGAAGCCCAGTTCTGCCTCTTTCCAGGTGGATGAGCCCTCTAAGCAGGTTGCTTACCTGCTCATTTCACTTTTCTGTTCTATAGTATTTTTGTCCTAAGGTTGTCATGAGGATTAAACAAGTTCATGTGTATGTAACATGAACATTGCCTAGTCCAGAGAGAGGCTGATATAATGTTATATTTGGTAGCATGCATGCTTATGAACCTGAGTTGGGAGTCCTGATGGCTGATACGTAGATTTTAAATGGGGCAACATTCCTCAAAATTGGGCCACCCTGCCTCTGGGAGTTTCAGAAGCATTGCCATCCAGGTGGAAACGAGAAAGGGCATGAAAAACTGTGGGTGCCCAGGATTTTCCTGTGTCCTTCAGGTAAAGATTCTATCATGACTCAAGTATGGAAAATTCTTTCCTTTGAGAAAATATGCTTGGTTAAGAAGAGGGAAGCATGAGAAGGATGGTTGATGTTCCTGGGATCAGGAATCTGCAGGTGGCTCTGCAGGAAACCTGGGAGATCATTGTGTTCTTCAGAATCTTCATGAGATAAATAGAGGTCCGAGCCAGCCCTTGGTATTCTCTGACTGTTTTTTGGTCTGAGTAACCATTACCATGTAGAAGATCTTTCCAAGGGGCATTGGAAACAGCAGAAGTGCATTGGCTCACATGAAAGATAGATGAAATGAGAGGTGCTCAGGTATATCTCATGAGTAGGAAGTGGTTAGGGGTGGTTATAACTTACACAGCAGAGCTGAGGCCTGTTCCGCAAACTCAGGGGTACAAGAAATGTCACATCTTTATTTCTTTATGGCTTTTAAAGTGACTTTGGTCAGACCCCAGACCTGAGGCCATACAGCCAGTAAAGTGAGAGGCAGTTATGTGAGCCAGACACTGCCTCCAGAAGCCCTCACTGACTCTGTCACATTGCCTCCCATGAGGTCTTGGCTTTTAACCGTGGAGATGAGATAAACCAGGACTGCAGACAGGTGCAATCTGTCTGCAGAGGGATCTGCAGTGGGGTGTGGGATTGAGGGGATGGGAACCTTCTCTTCAACAACTTTGTCCAACACAGTCTCCTTTAACAGATGTCACTGAGCAAAGGCATGTATCTGTCCTCCAAAGTGAACCACCCTGGATTCAAGGAGGACAGAAGCCATTGTTGTTGTTGTTATTAATATTAATATTATTATTATTTTCCTTAACATTAAGATTACTGTAATATGGCATGTGTGGACTCATTCCTATGTGCCATACATTCTTCATACATTATCTCATTTATTTCTCATCTGAGTAGGTATTAGGTTACTGTTCATATCCTGTTTCACAGGGGAGGAAACTGATACAAGAGAAATTAACTCACTTGTCCCAGGTCCTTCAGTGAAGAAGTGGTTGATCTGAGATTTGAGCTCATGCAGTTAGTCTCCAAGTCACAGCTTTAAGCTCACTCTGCCCCACTGGCACTTTCTGCCTCTTTCTGAGACCTGTTTCTAGCCTGAAGCTATTAACAGGGCCCCCAGATTCAGCCTGCGTGACTGTTGGAACTGCCTTTGAGAAGCAAAGGAAAGGCATTATTCTGCTTCTAAGCAGAATCCCGGTTGGTCAGGGCTGGGATTTCTTCAGGGGAGAGTGAAAGTTAACTGTCTCCACCTTACTGGGAATAATAAAGTTGATGGGCCACAGCAAAGAGGGTGGCTTACTCAGGTACTGAGCAACAAGAGAGCATTTTAAGCAGCTCCAATTGATGAAAACTGGAGACTGGCAGTGACAACTAGAGATAACTTCTTGTACCTCATAGTTTGCCTGGCAATTCCCAGTGGTTCTGAGTCTTAATCATACTAACCAAGTGAGCGTGCGCAAGTCAGAGAACTGCTCTGAGCAAGAGTCTCATCGTCTGAATGTGGAAGA
This sequence comes from Galeopterus variegatus, assembly GCF_000696425.1. Taxonomy (NCBI): domain Eukaryota; kingdom Metazoa; phylum Chordata; class Mammalia; order Dermoptera; family Cynocephalidae; genus Galeopterus; species Galeopterus variegatus. The sequence continues at coordinate 99,526 of NW_007729802.1, read as the reverse complement.
TGTGGATTTGCTACAAAATCCTGTTTGTATCACCTCTAGTAGCACCAATAAATCTTTACTGTTGTTGCTAATTACATGTTTAAAAATTAGAATGCATTTAGGTGGTACAGATGAACATTTAAGTATTTTATTATCTATGCCTTTTTTGTACTATAATATCCATACATTTGCAGATTGAACATATGATTCCACTGGTTCTTGCTCAGGAAGAATCTAAGGTTAAAAAGTATGTAACGTAAAAATATTTAAAGAAAGATGTTAAGTATATAGCACAGATGGTGCACAGGTACAGCAAAAATCATTGAGCAGATACACTAATGACTAAGTGTCGGACTAATAATGTTATTCCTCAGACTTTATACCTCAGAACAATAATTCAGTGGGGTTATCCTGGGGGAATTAAGGGTTTTAGTCAAATAAGTCTAACAAACACACCCTACAGTGTCCCTCTTTGGAGATTCCCAGTGTACTTTACAATATTAAAGGCTCTGAAAAGTCCTGCAGTATAAGAAACCTGTTTACATACTGTCTGTGCTATCAATACTTACTTGATCCTAGCCCTTCTTGGTTTTTTGTTTTGTTTTGTTTTTGTTTTATTCTTTGGTAACCATTATTAACATACCTTAGAGCTAGTGCTGCTAGAACACTGTTTGGAAACTGCTGAGTTTGGAAAAACATGTCATCATAAGAAACTGAAACAGGTGGCATTGCAGTGATGGAGTTTGGAAGCGGTTAGTTGTGCTGAGGCAATTGTGTAGGGAAGTGGTTTGTTCTGTCTTCTCATATAATTGGGGGGAAGTGGTTTACACCCTCTTTGCCGATAATTCTGCCACTTTGTTATCCTTCATTGACTTTTGTTGCAGCCACCACCCACCACTGATTCTGTTTTACTCATTCACATCAGACTAAGAGAAGAGGTTTGAGTTATGAGAAGAGTGGAAAGAACAGGCATTTATTTTTGCAGTATGTTGTCATGGGGATAAATACTTGGGAAAGTGTAAGGATGCATAAATTACCATAACCCCTCATTGGCCATAAGTTAGGCCTTCCAGATGCCTTAGATTGCACTGATGAAAATGGTTTGGAAGAAGTTTAGGACAATGGAAAAATGAAGTCTGTTAGATAGATACTAAGGTAAATAGTTCCTAAGAATTGTTTTGAATTGGCAGTAAAAAGATTATGAAATATTTAGAAAGGATAGCACACATAAAAAGGCAAAGGTTTAAAAAAAATTTTTTTTAATTAACATATAATTTGGATACTGGGTAATGTCCAAATAAATCTGTGCTGTCCAACATGGTAACCACTAGCCACATTTGACTATTTAAATTTAAATTAATTAAAATGAGATACTAATTAAAAATCACTTCTACAGTTGCACTAGCTGCATTCCAGGTGTTCAGTAGCCACACATGCCTAGTGACTACCATACTAGACAGCATGGAAGTGGAACATTTCCGTAATTGCACAGAATTCTATTGGATAGCGCATATGGGAGACAGAATTCTGGCATGGTCCCATGATCTCCACCCCCTGGTTTTCACATCCTTGTATAATCTCCTCCACTTGAGTGTGGGCAGGACCTGGGACTTGGATCTAGCCGATGGAGTGTGTGGCAAAGGTGATGGAATACTACTCCCTTGATTATGCTATCTTGTGTAAGACTCCATCTTAGCAGACTGGAGAGAGATTCTCCTGCTGGCCTCGAAGAATCAAACAGCCATGTTGCAAGTGGCCTGGTAGAGGGCCACATGGCAAGGAACTTTGTGTGGCTTCCAGGACCTACGCAGCCTCCAGCCACCAGCCAACAGCCAAGAAAAAACTGGGAACCTCAGTCATACAGCTGCAAGGGAAGGGATTCTGCCAACAACATGATCGAGCTTGGAAGCGCAGTCTTCCCCAGTTAAGCCTACAGACGAGAATTGCCACCTGGCTGACACCTTGATTTCGGCTTGGTAAGACCATGAACAAAAGGATCAGCTAAGCTGTGTCCGCACTTCTGACCCACAGAAGCTGTGAGATAATAAATGATAATAAACTTTTAGGCTGCTAAGTTTGTGGTAATTTGTTATGCAGCAATAGAAAACTAATTCAGCAGTGGTCCAAATTATCTTTGGGATGGCCTGATAAGCCATATCTCAGATGGACCAGATCCTAAAGAGAGTGTAACTTGCTTTATTGAGACTTTGCCTACTTCACAGAGAAAAAAAAAAGATTGTAACTTTCAAAATGGAATGTCTAGGACTGGTTAGTATGTTCCATTCACTTTTGTGGCTAAGATCTCATAATAATGTGTAATAATATTTTATTATTCTTATTTGGCATAACAGATAAAACCATGATCTTTGTCATCAAAGAAACAAAGCCTCAAGTTCTGCATCCCCTACTTACTAACTGTATGATGTTGGGCAAATTACTTAACCTCTATAAACCTGTTTCTTCATCTGTAAAATGTTGATAAAATACCCTTCCTGTAAATATGCTGTTTCATTTCATTGAGATTATATTTTTACAGTGCTTAGCACAGCACCTGATACATTATCTGACATCTGAAAACGGAGGGTTTTTTATTATGTAACAATATTTTAAAATTGATTTCTGATAGCAAATAATATAAACTCCAACATTATTTCTTTACTCTAACCTGGAAAATCACCATATAAGATTTTTATCTTCTTACACCTCTACTTTATTTTATGTCTGGGCTGCAGCAGCCCAATTCCAGATTGGATGTAATAAAAATAGGTCTTGCATACATGAAGTGCCCCTTGTGCTCATAGGTTGATTTGGCTGTATATTGTCTGGGCAAATCGCCCCCAACCTCTGGCCAGACTGTGGAATGTTGGTTTCCTCCAACATTAGTCCCCTGGGGGTCAATTTTCACAGTTTCCATATGTTTTTATATTACCCCAAACTGTAAATACAGCTGACACCCTACCAAATTGGCCCTAATGTGCCTATGTCTAACAGTGGAGTCGTAGGCTTTTAGAAAGATACAGTACTCCATGGAATTGTGGCAATTATATGAATGTTTTGTTTTGAAAGTGTTCAGATTCCATTTTTTTTTTAAATTTCAAAAGAAGTGAATGATGTGCAAAGAAAAGATATGAGGTGGGAAGAGGGCAGGAGTTTTCATTTTGTGTTTTGCCCTGTCTTAGGTTTGTTCCCATGGTCGCAGAAGTTCTGTCCTCACATCTGTTCCCTGATATCTGTACTGTCCTTGTCCTTCTGTCTTTCTCTTACTTTGCCTTCTTGTTGAGCTTCTACTTTTGTCTTCATTTATTTTGTCATCCCCAAATGCTTGGTCTCTGATTCAGTCTGTGCAGGAAGAAGAACCAAATTCATTATGATACAAAATTCCAGGATGTGAAATACAATCTTGGTTGATGGTTGCATCCATAAAACCTAATAATTTGTTCAAAAGGTGGTTAGTGGGTTCAGAGAATGGAAATTAATAGGGAAATTGTGCGGCGCCCTTGCTGGTTTTGTGTTCTGCTTTGTAGTCGGACCCTCGTTGCAATAACCGTTGCTGCCACTGTGACATTTAAGCTGTTAAGCTCCCGCCTTCCAATCCAAAGCTTTCCTGGTGGAAAGCTAAGACTCTCTAATAATTACCTCATTTGTATCTAGTTCTCTGACAGTCAACCAAGATTTTCAGGTTCTGCTCCATAGAACTTTCGGAGGCTGCTTGGGAGAAGAGGAAGCAGGACAGTGTGGGAAGGAGCTCTGCAACATTCTGCACAGGTGCTTGGCATAGTGCTGAGGTGTACGTGTGTGGCATGGTCTCTGGAGCCAGACTGAGAATCCTGGCTCTGACACTCAACTAGCTCTGTAACTTCAGACAGGTTCCTCATCTGTAAAAGGAATAAACAAACAGGACCTACCTAATAGGGCTGTTGTGAGGAGTAAGTTAATATAGGTAAAGTGCTTACAGCACATCATGTGTTGTCACAGGATAAGTGATAGGATATAAGCATTTGCTGCTGTGATGATTATTGCTACATGTTCTAGACCAGGGGTAGACAAACTCTGGCCCAGAGGCCAAATCTAGCCCTGCTGCCTGTCCTTGTAAATAAATTTTATTGGAAAACAGCCACAGCCATGTGTATACATATTGTCAGTGGATGTTTTTGCACTACAGTGACAAAGTAGAGGCAAAGTCAAGAAGTTTCAACAGAGGCTGTATGGCCTGCAAATTCTGAGATATTTACTATCTGGCCCTTTACACAAAAAGTGTGCTGACTACTGTTCCAGACTTTTTCTCAGCAGCATCGATGAGAACAAGTTATCAGTTTTCTGTGAACTCTGTAAATTTTTAAAGTCATCTATTGAATACAAATTAAATTATAGAAGTGATAACTAGGTCATTTACTTATTTATTTGCCACAGTCTCTTGGATTTTCAGTTTAATTTTGAAAATGACCTTTATAGGACTAAGAATGCTAGATGTTAGCACCAGATAATAATATTCATTTGTATTCATCCAGGTTTCTTTCTTTCTTTCTTTCTTTCTTTCTTTTTTTTTTTTTTTTTTGCTGCGGGGTACCATTTCAAAGATAATAAACTAATATTCATTATATGAAATTGAGTTTTTTATAGAACATGCTTTTCTGAAAACAAATGTGAGAACAAACTTAATTCATGTAACTCCTTAGATACATGTTTCTAAGTAATTATAAGAGTTCACATAAAGCATGTGGTATACAAAAGGGGGCCTGTTTTATCCTTTGACGAAAGAGAGGGCAGGTTTAAGAATTAGATTTAATGCAGCAGAATCTGTTGGTGATGGACAAGGCATTGTGCTAGCTCCTGGGAGAAGAGAAGAGAATAGGACAGGTGTGAGCACTGCACACCAGGTACTTACAGCAGAACAAGGAAGACAGGAAAGGATCAGAAGTGGGACAGGTTCTTGGCGCAGCACACAGTGTGATTTGGGAGTTTGTAACAGAAGGACCCAACTTTCTTGAAGCTTTTCTGAGAAGGCTTCCCAGAGGACAAAGCATTTACGCTGAAGTAAGAGGGATAAATATGAGTTATCTGTGTGATGAGGGGGATGGAGTAGGGTTGAGGTAGAGTTTCTAGAAGAGAAAAGCATGTGTGCAGAGGCCCTGAGGACCGTAGGACTTGGTGTGTCAAGGTGCAAATGGAAGGCCAGTGTGACTGGGGGAGTGGGATGAGGTAAGACAGGGAGGCGGCAGTTAGATCCGGTAGAAGTCATGGAAGAAGCATGGACATTTTCACAGGGGGTGGAAATCCAGTGAGAAGTTTTGGGTGGGAGGGGGATGTAATCCTATCTGTGTACTTTCCATGGCCTCTCGGAGAATGGATTGGATGGACCAGTTGGAGCTGGCCTCCTCGTCCAGCTGAAAGATGATGGTAGATTGGGCTGGAGAGGAAGTGGTTAGGAGCCATTCCTTCACTCTGGTGCACATCTAGGGACAGACCCTGTCCTGGTAGGAATGCTTGTCTACAGTGGAACAGTCAATAAGCAATTCAAAATGCAAGTAAATGTAAGATTATATATTGTGGTGCATGCTAGGAAGCAAGTGCACAGGGTGTGGTCCGAGAAAGTTTTAGTCAGGGAGGGGCCATACTTTTTTTGGTGCCCAGAAAAGGGCACTCTGAAGAGGCATTACTTCAGCTGAGACCCAAAGGATGAAGGTCAGTCATAGAGGAGTGGTGGTCATGGCCAGGAGTCCCAGATGGAGAGAACAGCCTGTGCCTGTGTGCTCTGGTGGGAAAGAGCTGGAATATTTTAGGAACTGAAGGAAGACTGGATTCTGTCTTCTGGGGCTAAGGGTAAGGATGGTGTGTGTAGAATCTGGCTGGAAGGTCCACAGGTGTACGATTTTATTCTTTGGGAAATGGGAAGCCACTGGAGGATTGTATGCCAATAAGTGCATGACCTGATGTGTCTTGAAACACTCGCTCTTGCTGATGAGTGGAGAATGGATTAAGAAGGGAGCAAGAGTGGAAGCAGGGAGACAGGGAGGAGAGAAGAGCGTTGTGGTCCGGGCAGGAAGTGATGGAGAAAAGGGGTCTGCCCACTCCCTGTTTCCCTGTGTGTGCTCCTGCACTGTTGGCTCTGGGCAGGTCATTGAGGCACTCAGGGAATACGTGGAGTCACGACATACCAAAGCAAGGGCTACTTGCTGGGCAGGCGGACATGGCAGAGGAACCCTGCTTTGGGCTCTCCACGTGGTGAATTGACCACCAACTTTGACCATGTGGGCTCAGAAGCCTGAGCATGTAGTCCAGTTTGCAGTGAAAGGGATGTAAACCTGACAACACATTTAGTGCTTGACAATGAGAGCAATAACCATCCCAGGGCTACCGTTCTCAGACCCGCATGACCACCTTGTGCTCTGTGGGAACACGAGACCTAGATGGGAGGACAAGTGATAAGAAATTTATCTGGTCAATAGTAAATCAGAGCCAGTCTTGTTAGTTAATTACATGACCCTTACAACTATGTAGGGCCTGCTTGCTAGGAATAGTGTGTTATTATTAGATACTCACAGGTTGAACACTGAGTCCTAAGGATGGTGAGATACAGGCCTTGCCTTTCCTCTTTGAGTTTCCTGTGGGCTCATGCTAATCCTACCTAGAACATATGGAGGGGGGAAGGGGGAATCAGCAATCAACCCGGCTCTCTTTGCTCCCCATCCCTGGGGTTTTCTCTAATAGGCCCCCACCATCTTTTCTCTCTAGCTTCAGCTCTCGGTCAGTGGGTTCCATTCATATTTGGGACAGTGTTTCATTGATACTTAGGGGGAGGGGTTTCTTTGGGGTCAGAATGAGGAAGAACATTTAAAGGAAATCAGCCCTTCAGAACTTCCCCCAGAACAAAATATCTATGAGGAAAACAAACCCTTCTCTTGCTAATTGTGACCACCTTCTGCTGTATAACCTGCTAAGATTGCTCCCAAGGTCTTCCTGGCTTGGGTGAGAAGATTGATGGTGAGGGTAGGGGAAAGTGGATATGTGCTCTAGAAGAGGATTTGGGGCAGGGGGGTCAGGCTGACATTTATAAAGTACTCACTGTGTGCCAGGGACTGTTTCAAGAGCCTTAGTATTATTAAATCATTTAACTCCCCCACTCCCCAAGGAGATAAGTTGGCTGGGGGTCACAGACTTTGTAAGGATTGCTGCTGTGATGAGAATGCAGCCAATCTGGCAGTGAAGTTCTTGGTCTTGGGCATCTTACTGTCCTGCCTCTCAACCCCCTCGGTCTCAAATGATTCAACCACTTCATCAGGCCCAAGGAGGATTTTGCTAGTGGGGCCTGATATTACAAGGTAGAAAGCTAAAATGCTCTTTGCCTCCAGGAAGCTCTACATCACAAATTTTCAAATCTGAACACTCCCTCTTCTTTTTTTTTTTTTTTCCTTTTTGTCTTTTTCGTGACTGGCAACGGATCGCAACCCTCAGTGTCGCGCCCGCACCGGACCGGGACCGGCAACGGGATCGCAACCCTCGGTGTTGCGCCTGAACCTCGCTCAGCCAGTGAGCGGCCAGTCTGTATGTGGGATCCGAACCCTCGGTGGGAGCGCCGTCGCGCTCTCAAGCGGCGCACTGTAGCAGTGCGCCACTGGGCCGGCCATGAACACTCCCTCTTCTTTAACACTTTCTTTCTTTAGCTATGTTTTCAAGTTCCAGGTATGTCCTGCTGGCCTGGTAAATGATAAAAGGCGTGTTGGCATCGTGTGCTTTATCTGAGAGTGGCTTTGTCTCCGGGTCCTTGTGTAGCCCCAAGCACCATGGAGGAGACAGAAGGTACTCACCTCCAGAGCAAGTACCATAGGGAGGGAGAGGAGGAGGAATAAAGTGAAAAGGGAAGCCACATCGGAAAGCACGGGGGATGAGCTCAGGTACCCCACTGAAGTGGGGGACAAGGATTTAAGCAGTGGTCTTTCATTAAAGCTAGTGGCCGAACAGTTGGGCATATCTTGAGAGGCTGCCACAAAATGCAGAGTCCAAGAGATCTGGCTTGTTCTGGAGCTAAGTCCTCAGAGCTTGGCCTGACCGGTGGCTCTTTGCTGGGAGAAGAGCTAGATTCATGTAGCTGCAGCAGGCCAGAATCTTTCTTTTCCAAGAAGGGATATCATACTCATGACTTTTAACACATTTGTGCTTGCTATAAAATATCTTTAGAATATTTATGTTAGCTTTCTAAAATTTATAGCTATTGCTAAAATACTGAACGGTATTTACAAGCTTCAAAAAATGGGATCATCTCTGTGGTTAAAAGTAAAAGCTTTTATTGTCGGAAATTCTGCATGCAATACGCATTGTCAGCTTCCATTGTGTGTGTGTGGCCCTGCTACTTGGGCAGTCGCTTCAGGATCCCAGCTCACTTACCCATGCTTGTCATGACCTTCCTGCAATGCTTCCATAAGGAAAACTGCCAGGAATGTAACTCATCACATTATTAAGCACAAGTGGAAGCTAAATGTGTGACAAAAAGTATTCAATAATGCATTCCAAAGTCCATTGTTTGAGGTGTTTAGAATACCTGCTGTTCTGGTGTGGGAAACAAGCCACTATACATGTGTGCACAGTATTGCACAGGACATGATTACATTCTTAGTGCAAGCAAAGAGTGAAACAGGGTGAATATGCAGGGGTCTGTTCTGAGCATTTTACTTGTACTCACTCATCTGCCCTTCACAATAGCCCTATGAGGTAGATACAATTATTACTCCCATATTTTATGTGACTAAGCTGAGACACCAAGAGGTTAAGAAAATTGCCCATGGTCACACAGCTAGAAATGGCAGACTTCTGATGGGAGCCCAGGTAGTCTGGCTCCAGTGTTCATGCTATTAGCCACCGCATTGCAGCTGCTCCTGGAAGATTCATATAGCCCTGAAATAGTCTTTCATGGGGGTTGTACTATTTTACATTCCCAGTTAAACATACATTTAGTTATTTATCTGAGAGAAATGAAAACCTATGTCCACAAAAAGACTGGTGTAAGAATTGCAGCTTTGTTCTTAATGGTAAAAAAAATTGAAACCACCCAAATAGCCATAAACAAGGGAATAGCTAATCAAATTGTAGTGTATTCCTATAATGGAATACTACTCATCCATAGCAAGGAATGAATTGATACACACAACAATATGGGTGAGTCTCAAAAACCTTATGCTGAGTGAAAGAAGTCAGACACAAAAGAATATAGAAGAGGCAGAACAAATCCATGTAGATAAATAGTAATTACTTCTGGGCAGGGGGAGGCACATGAAGCTGGGTGATAACAATGCTGTATATTTTGATTGGTTAAAAATCATTGACTTGTGCACTTAATATCTGTGCATTTTCTTACATGTATTTATACCCCATTTAACCCCTGCACACACACATGCATACAGTAAAAACTGAAGTTCACTTTATTCCTCAATCCCATTCCCTTCCTCAGCGATAGCCATTGTAAACAAGCCATTGTAGACTGGAGTGGGGTTTCCAGGAGTTTCCATTTACATGCATGTGTGTATATATACATCCAGATAGGCTTTTATATTTAAATATTAATAAGATCAGGCTACATGTATTATTCTGCTACCTGCTTTCTTTTTTGGTTAATGTTATGTCTTGAAAGATTTTTCATATTCGTACTTCATTTTGCCTTAATCTTTTTAGCTAGCCTGATTCCATGTTCTGAATGTACTTAATTTCTTCAGTCAGTTTCCTTCTGATGGACAATTAGGCAGTTTTCTTTTCTTTTTCTTTTTTTGGTCCTTTTTGAGACCAGCCGCACCGCGCTCAGCCAGTGAGCGCTGTGAGCACACTGGTCATCCCTATATAGGATCCGAACCCGCGGTGGGAGCGCTGCTGCACTCCCAGCACCATACTCTCCCGAGTGCGCCATGGGCTCGGCCCCAATTAGGCAGTTTTCAAATGTTCACTTTTATAGTTGTAATGAAAGTGTTTGTACACACATATTTGTGCACATGTGCAAGCATTTTTATAGGCTACTATCCTAAAAGAAGGGTTTGCTTGGATAAAAGTTATGTGCCTTTGATGGATACTGCCAAATGGATTTCCCAAAATGGCTTTTTTAAAAATTATGCTCTTTCTGACCACATGTGAGAGAACCAGATTTCTGCATCCTCCCCAACAATGAGTATTATCAATCTTTTAAAGTATTCGAGAGCAGATGGATTTTAAAAATGGCATCTTCTTGTTTCTGCTGAGATTTTAAAAGAAGTTTTCGATTTTCTCCTACATACACAATTATATATATGCCCTTGAAGAAATGTGTGTGCCTCCTGTCCAATACTCCTAGCTATGTAACTCTAGAGATTTCAAAGTCTGATACATTCTCATAGGCAAGTTAGGGAACACTTTCTAGTTTTAATTTGGCAGACTATTCTACTGAAAATAGCAGGATTCTGTTCTCTCTTACATTCTTTCTTAATATGGTAGCCATTGTTGACCTTGATTTCTGTTGGAAATTTTTTATTTAATCCAAATTCCTTAATAGTGGCTGAATTTTTAAAAATGACATAATTAGCTTTATGAAACTGCTTTATGAAGCTGATCAATGTAAATTGAACATTGAAATACATATTTAATATATATACCATACCCCACTATATTTTCCAACTCTTCCTTCTCCCATAATTGCTTTTGTCTTTTTAAATTTTGCATCTTGGATATATTTTTGATGGTGTTTCCTTGGAAAAAAATTTACTCCAAAGAAACTTTTCTGAAGATACAGCAGCTCAGCCTCTGGGAGAGCCTTGGAATTGCCCAAGTTGCCAAGTGGGTGGGAGTTTGGAAAAGAGGTGTCAATGACACTTTCTTCTGGGGTGGTATAGCAAGAGGGTGTTGTAGTCTGCACGCTCAGGGGCCCTCCCTTCCAGATTTTAGGGACAGTTGAGAGCTGCACTGAGTTTACTCAGTGTCGGTTTACTTCTGCAGGTGGGGGAAAATGTGAAGACTGATAGGCCACTTAACCGACTTTATTCTCGGAAATGCTGAAGTTGTTTCTAGCAAAAATCACTTGTGGTCATTTTTTTTTTTTTTTTTTTTTTTCACTGAGCATCACACAGATTCTGTGGGGGCATTTTCTTTTCTTTAAGGACATTTTTCTCCAGAGCAATTTTTCTTTTCCTTTTTCACTTTCAGGCAAGCTTTTATTATTAGAGGAATGGGTTTGACTGCCAGAAATGAACTTGAAAACCATGGCACAACTGCAGGGGAGAGTGCATGCTTTATATATTGCTATTGACAGTCACAGCTACAAAGACAAGATGATCATTCTTATCACCTTCCTCTGCATTGGTCTCATCAGCCCAATCCTAAACAGCACCATTCCAAACCCAACTTTTCTTTTTAAACCACTGGTGTCTTAAATAAGGCAGCATTTGAAGGAATGGTTGGAGAATGTTGAAGAGAGGCCTCCATCACAGTGTCAGAACCTCAGTTTTCCATTTTTCTTAGCACTCATTCTTAATTCAGGAAAGCTTTAAGAGACACATGGATTTGAAATTTGTTTTTTCTTTTTGGATTGAAAAAGCATTGCTGTATCCCTGAAAGTAAGGTCTGTATGTTCAGACTGCTTCAGGAACTTTGTTGGAGTTCTTTATACAAATGATGTTTGTAATAATATCTTTTATTTATCACTGGTACTGGGGGTGGGGGATCATTTAGCAGTTGATTCTATTTAACAGTATACTTTAAAGTAAAAAAAAGTATTTCTTTGTAAAAATGTCCTCTAATTAAACAATCTCACTAATCATACTCACCTCTCTATCACTTCCTCTTACTGAGCACTGGCCTTCTTTCCTAAGGAACTGAAAAATCTGCTTGCCCTGGGTTAGTGTGAACTTTGGAAAAACTACGTCCTCCTTCAGTTGGGAAACAAGAGGTTGTCCTTAACATCTTTACAGTAACCAAAAGATAATTTTCTGGGCCGGCCCGGTGGTGCACTGCTACAGTGCGCCGCTTGGGAAGCGTGGTGGCGCTCCCGCCGAGGGTTCGGATCCCACATACAGACCAGCCGCTCACTGGCTGAGTGAGGTGCGGGAGCAACACCGAGGGTTGTGATCCCCCTTGCCAGTCCCGGCCCGGTACGGGCGCGACACTGAGGGTTGCGATCCGTTGCCGGTCACGAAAAAAGACAAAAAGGGAAAAAAAAAAGATAATTTTCTAAAAGCAGATTAGCATGTAGGCTTGAGTTGGTGGTTTCATATGTGTATGTTGTAAAAATGGGGAAATATCAGAGAAAAATGCAATCCAAGTAATGACCAAGGACATGGTTATTTTATATTGCCTTATGTCATCCTGAGTGCCACCAGAATATTTAAATCACTGCTTCAGTTGCTACTATGAATATTCATAAGGAGACAAAGTGTTCAGAATGTATTTATTAGCAGAATTCCTAATAGAAGATTATTTGACTGAATAAACAATTTTCTTGAACTTCATTTTCTTGGGGTGGGAGAGAATGGGGAAGTGCATAATTTTATGAGGTCTAGAAATAAGAGTTTCTTATGAAGAGCTGTTTTCATTTGATTTTTAATTGTTTCAGTTTGATACGTTCACTGTTTAGCACCTAGTTCTCATCTTGTTTATATTTCCAAAAGAGCAGTGATTCTCAGGATGCTCATTTGGGTGTCAGGGCTCAGTAGCAAAGAGAGGGGGAAAAAGATCAGGAGGGACCCCAAAGATTCTTCCCCTGGCCCTCCTCTTTGGAGTCACTGCTCCTGAGCCCTATGTCCCCCACCCTTGAGCCTCCTCATGTGTTGGATTAGATTTATAACAGCTGCCATGGACATGGTTGCCTAAGTCTGTGGAATGTTTTGCTAAATGCTGCTGGTGAAATAGTCTACATTAAGCCCGTAACTCCTGTTTTTTTCTGGGTTTTTTTTTTTTTTTTTTTTTTTTTTTTTTTTTTTATCTTTCTTTTTTCTTTTTTTTTTTCCCCCTTTTCCCTTTTTTTTTTTTTTTTTTTTTTTTTTTTTTTTTTTTTTTTTTTTTTTTTTAACTCATCCTTTATCCTTAGTCTTTTACCCACTTGATCACTTTATGATTTTGCACTTTGACATCCTATTAGGTTCATTAAGAACTTTTTCTCTAAGCACCAGAACTTTGTTTAACATTATGGTTAGCCAAACTGTTATTCTGTTTGAGCTAAGTGATGACAATGTATTTGATTGGAGCCTTGTAATTGTTATTTTAAAATCAAAGTAATGGGGCCGAGCCCGTGGCGCACTCGGGAGAGTGCAGCGCTGGGAGCGCAGCAGCGGGTTCGGATCCTATATAGGGATGACCGGTGCGCTTACAGTGCTCACTGGCTGAGGGCGGTGCGGCCGGTCTCAAAAAGGACCAAAAAAAAAAAAAAAATCAAAGTAATGGATTATGATCTAAGAATAAGAACATGATCCAAAAGAATAATAACAATTAGAACAGCAACCAGTTAGAAGAAAATAAATGCCACATCATGGACTTCAAAAGCCTGTGTGCCCAGACTCTGCCTACTTTTGCAGTTCCATCTCCTGCCTACCTTTTCCTCACCCAGGGATAGCCTCGCTGCAGCCTTCCACTTTCCTTGAAATAGTCAGCTCCTTTCCTGCTTTGGGAATTACGTGTGTTGTTCTGGCTAGGTGGGGAGCTCCTCCACTGGCATTTCTCTTGGTTTGCTCTTTTGAGTCTCAACCACAATCTCACTTCCTTAGGGAGGCCTCCCCTGGCCACAGTGTCTAAAGCCATCTCCACCCACCCCCTACCTGTTCACACATGCATGTCATCCTTTCTCACAGCATACTGTTTATTCCCTTCAACATTAGGGAACCTAAGTTGTGTTTCCCTGGTACTTGTCTGTGTTACCCACTGTACTCTAAGCCCCATAAGGGTGAAGATTATACCTGTCTCATTTACCACTGCAGTTTCAGTTCCATTCTGGCATGTGGCATTGAGTCAGTGCTTAATACATATTTGTGGTGGAACGAATGGAATATTCTTAGGTCCCAACTTTTTCCTGAGCCCATATCAAGATATTCTATGCTTAGTACTTAAAGAATCTATTGTGATAATATATGATCTTCTAGTGGTTGAATTTAATCAAGCTGTGCTGGCTTTTCTCAGGCATATGAAGGATCAGAATAAGAAGGTGGCCAACCTCAAGCACAATCAACAGTTGGAAAAGAAGAAGAACGCCCAGTTATTGGAAGAAGTCCGCAGACGAGAAGATAGCATGGCTGACAACTCACAGCATTTGCAGGTGAGCCCTAGCTTCTCTTTTAATCCCTAAGTAATTGCAGATTGACTCTCTCTGGAATGTAGCCATTGCTGTGGGAAAGTATGCACAGACACGGTGGACTTGTCTGTGCCCTGAGTCCAGCACTAACAGCAAACTCCCAGGGAACCCAATAGGTCTTTCTGAGTATGGAGCATCATTTTCAAAATGGTGCCCAAGAAAAGCAGCTTATGGAGGAGCCTAGAAATGCTGCAGAGAGTATCTTCGTTCCTGTACCTCACCTTAAAAGGTAAGGGCTGCATTTATATAGTTGGCTAGATGCTTAAAACATAGAAATACCTTCCTTTTCAATTTGCATTTAAGTCATTTTGCAGTTGATGGAAAGGAAATGTGTGTGTATTATCACTAAGTATTTGGAAAAGGATGCAAAACTGGTTTTGTTTTTTTCAAAACTTGTAGGCTTAGAGACAGATCATTATTCTGTCTTCTCCACAAATGTATTTATCTCTGAGTGGACAGCCCTGTCTCAGAAACAAACCAGCCAACTGAAAACACCAATATTCCCTCATTAACCATCTCTATTTTTCACAAAGGAGCTCTCTGCATGTGTTCAATAAAACATTCAAGCTAGAACAGGGCATTTGCTTTGAAGTTCCTTTATTTATTCCAGTGTGCCTTTAAACAGAGCAGTTCAAGCTTGACTTGGCCAGAGTTCATGTTAAATTTTGCTTATTAATTAGTGTTTTCTCCAGTTATATATCAGGTTTCCTCCTTGGAGATAGAAGAAGTTAGATAATTTCAATATGCACTCATAGTTCATCTTTTTAATTGACCAAAAGAGAAATAAATAATTATTCCAGAGTAGGAAATATACAGAAATATCTTACACAGAGCATAGCACATGGGGGTTACTTCGTCAACAATAGTTTCTTTCTCTTTTTTTCTGTGTCCTAGACGTGCCTTAATGGTATTACTTAAGCCCACATTGCATGGATGCTTGATTTAGAGTATTTACGGAATAGCACAATACTCTGGTCAGGTCCTGTGTTAGGTTCTGGGACCAGGTTCGCATTGACCAGTCACTTAGCTGAGTCCACAACTTCCTCAGTGCTCTTGGCAAATCATGTCCTTGGGTTTTGGGCCTTAGTTTTTCTATGTCATAGGAGATGTTAGATTGGAGGCTAAAGACTGAGTTAACAACTACTAGTAAAATTTGTAGAACATTTTCCTGTCTTTCCAGACATATATTCTCATTTATTCCTCACAACGTTGGTGGATTTTACATATGGTGAAAGGAGAATCTCAGAAAAGTTACAAAGTTACATTATAGTAAAGGGTGGAGGTGGACCTGACTTCAGGTCTTCCTGCCTTCAGGAAGCTAATGTTGAGGAACGATAGCAGTGGTAGGTCCCATTTATTAAATGTTTCAATAGGCTGGGCCCTGGGCTGTGTGCTGTATTGTAGCTATTTCATTTAATTCTTATGTCTACTGGGTTATCAGAACTCTTAAGTGCAAGTGACAGGAACACAACTCAATCTGAACTAAGAAAAAGAGGAAATCTGTTGGCTAAATTAACTGAAAAGGTCAAGGGAAGACTTTTGACCTGCCTGGTTTCAGATATTCAAACAATGGCCTCAGGAATTTGTTTCCATCATACTTACAGGTATGCTTTCCTCTTTGTTGACTTGATTCTCAGGAAGGCTGTCCGTAAGTGTTGGCCACCAGCAACCAGCCTACATTCTAAGAGTGCAGTCATCCCAGGGGAAAAAGAGAGGTTCTTTTTTAGTAGTTCTTGCTAAAGTTCAAGGATAGAATGTATAAATTGGCCAGGCCAGGGTCAGGTCATGTGATCACCTGGAGCCTAGGGGTGGGGGTCAGCTTCACCCAAATCCCACAGGTGAAGAGCAGGGACAGGTGACATCACACAAGAAAGAAATGAGTTCTGTTACTGGAAGGGATTCTGAGCAGATAGAACCACAGAGATCCACTCCAGCCATCATATGGGGTACATTAACTATTATTATCTCCTTTGATTTGTGAGAAGGAGGCTCTGAGAGATGAAATAACTTGCCCGGTATTACTTGGCTAGTAAGTGGCAGAGCCAGGACTTAAACCTAGATCTGACCATCTGAAGAATTAGGAAGGTAAGAAAATTGTGGGGTGGCTGAGTGTCTTCATGGATTAGGTGGGGACTGGAGCTGCATGAGTTTAACATGGGAGAGACAGAGAAGTGCAGAAGGCCCTCCAGGCAAGAGGACTTTCAGAAAAGGTACAGAGGTTGGAGAGTAAAGTTCAGTCAGGGCACAAAACATAACACACCAATTGGTTGTGGTGACAGTTTTCAGTGAAGTAGGTGGTGTTATCTTTCTTTAAGTGACTCTGGAGCTGGAATGCCTGGGTTTTATTCCAAGCTTTAAAATTTAACAACTGAGTGTCCTTGAGAAGGTTATTTAGCCTCCCTAAGCCTCAGTTTCCCCATCTGTAAAACAGGAATAATAATTGCATCTACTCCAGAGTTGTTGTTAGGGTTAAGGAGTCAATGCATATAAACAATTTAGAATTGTATTTGGCACAGGCTATGCTCAAAATAAGTGTTAATTATTAACTGTTGTGATAACAAGTAAAAGAAACGTTAAAAGAAAAGTTCTCTATTATATGCATAGGTATTTATACAGCTCTACTCTGATATGCACTGAGCATCAAAGTTTTTGTCTTTTCTATACATAGTAATTTCTTCTTTTTTAAGGACATATTTAATTACGGAAATTAATGTCTTGTTTTGGCCCATGAAGTTTTGTATAGCAATATTTTCATAAAGGACCTTGATAACTACCTCGTAGACTTATTCATAAAAGTTAGCATTGTCTGGAATTGCTTAGTTAAATCCCTGACCACCCCAAATAAAAGATAACATTTGAAATGCAATAAAATGTAATCACAATTAATTTTGATGAAAATGTCTTTGGTTAAGGTTAATAGAAAGTGGACCTCCCACTTTCCTGGGTTGTTAAGCAGATGTGCTCAGATGCAGTAATTACTGCCTTCTGATAAAAATAACTTTCTAAAGGCACTTGGTTTTTTAATATTGCTGTTGTTTTAAGCACTTCCTGTTTATAAATTAGCCTACTAAGCCCTTTAAGTGTGTCAACCAGGATTTGGTTTGGTTGGTTGGTAGTTGTGGGATTGGTACCTTCTAAATTTGATTTATTCTGCACTGTTTTGTGCTGATTGGATACCCTGGCTTCATGATTTCAACCAACCAAATAGAAATTATATCCAGAAAAATATCAGGTAAAGTATTGCCTGCAACAATAATGGCTGTTTCATCAGGCTTCAAAGGAGAGCTCAAAGAGATTCAACTAGTTGGTATGAAAATTGGAGACAAAGTTAATTGTAGATAGAGTGACCATTGTTATTTATTGTTCAAACTAGGACATGTGGCAATAGGCAAAAACTGGGCCACCTCAGTCAAATCTAGATATATAGTCATGATACAAAACATTTCACAAATCTGACCTTCTTTAGTTCTTTAGTTTATAGTTTCATGGCAGGAATTGCAAACTCAAATGCCTTAAGGGTCTAGGCTGTTAATATAAGTAAGATACAGATTTGTGTATAAGAAAAATGATAATGTCTGATTCTTCCAGCATGCCTTTTATTATTTATTTTTGGTGGAGATGTATCAGTCAGGAATTGCCATAATAATGCTGTGTAACAAATCACCCCAAAACTCAGTGACTTTAAAGCATCAATAGTTTATTCTCAAAGATTTTCAGGTTGACTGAGGGGCTCAGCTGCTCTAGGCTGGGCTGGGCTGGGCACTTCTGCTTCTCAATGCATGTCTGTGGTGTGGCTGGAGCAGCTCTGTTTCATATGTGTTCATTCTGAGGATCAGGCTCAAGAGGCATCAGCAACCCAGGAAAAACACTTCTAATGACAATAGCAGAGACACAAGAGGCTGAGCAAAAACATTCAAGGCCTCATAAGGCCTAGTCTTGAGCTGACACTGAGATTTCCACCCCACTACACTGGCCAAAGCAAGGTGTATAACTGAGTCAAGGATTAGGGACAAACACTCTACCCATGAAGAGAACACTGTAAAGGGGCAGATGCAAGGAGGGGTGAAGAAGTGAGGCCGTTCATTCAATCTATCAAAAGAGGAAAGTGTTGGAGAAATATTTCTCTGTTATAAAAAACAACAACATAAGCATACTGAAAAATTTCAGCTGTGATTGGCCTTAGTGTGTGGATATAATTGAGAGTGGCGGGGACTGGGGAGGAACTCCAGAGCCCTTGCTTCATCTAAGGGAGTAGGAAGCACTAAGTTCTGGTTGGACATTTTTGTAAAGGTGGGCCTAGTGTTGTGTGACCTTCAGAGTGTCCAAGATAAGTCATAAAATGTAAATTTTTATGTGAAATCCATGGATTTTAGAAAGTTGGTTCAATTTTTAAAGCACTTTGTGGGTTCAGTGAAACACATCTGCACATGAATTGAACACTGGTTGTGTCCTCTGTTGCATAGCCTGGCAATGTGATCTCGCTGGATTCACATGGTGGAAATAAACAGATGAAGACAAAGAGTGTACCCCAGCTAGCTCAGCTTGACCCATTGAAGAGGTGGTGGTTTAGTATTTGTCCTGAGACCTCTTTTTGTGTGAGAATACCTTGAATTATTGTTTCTCAGTGGATATCACCCACAATCTATAGGAATAGTGAGTGTTCTTGATTTAACTTCTTAAATCTTGTTGTTTTTTTTCTTTTTTTGTTTTTGAGCATGGATAAGGAGAACAGGGAGGGAAGGATAAAGAGCCATGGAGTTGAACTGTCCAGTGTTCAAATACTGGCCCTTATTATTATTAGCTCAGGGCCTCAAATGAGGCAGAAAAGCACCCTGATCCTTACTTTGTTCATCTGCAAATGGGAATTACGATCTCTGCCTCTCTGGGTGAGTTAAGTAAAATGAGTGAGGTTTATGAAGGAGCCTAGTATAGTACCTGACCTATGTGGAGTTTAGTTACTAGAGCTTTCTCCCAGAGAGAGTGATAATGAGCTTTTAACAGTGGAAGACAGTGACCATTGGGAGTATTGCCCAACAAATCCTTTGCAACTATTTTACACTGATGAATAATACAGATATTGTGCACATACCAGTAAATGTAGCTTTCCAACAAAGCATTAAAAAACATTTTAGGCAATAAAGAGGAAAAATTAAAACATTTTTCAAGTTAATGTTGAATTGTGTGTGAAAAGGGGATGTGAAAGATCGTGATTTTCTTATATAATTCTGTAGAACTTTTCCCCAGGACACAGATTATGGAGCATGATATTTATGTCTGGCCTTGGGGCTTTGGGCTTCTGTGTGTCCCATCAGAGCCCGCATGGAGATTTTTCAACAAGGTGTCTTTCCGGAGATTTACACTAAATCGTCATTAGCAGAATGGGATGCATTTTTTTCTTCAACCTCTAGCTATTTCTTGCTGAGTAAATATGCCAATTTAAATCCCAGTGGACATCTTTGTAGATTTTGGCTGCATTTTCCCCTGTGCAGCTTATCGAGTTAATGAACTAACATTCTAAAAAATGCACAAGCCAATATTTTATGCTCCTTTTCTGTTGTATGTCTGCAGAATTCTCTTCAATTTATTGCCTGAAAACTAAAATCTGTTCTTGTGTGCTTCCGTTTCCAAATTATAGGTTCCAAGGGAACTGTAAAGTTTCTTCTCTGCCCGTGTTAAACCCAAGTGTGATCAGTTTAAAAAGCAAATGAATGTTCCCATTTATTCTTGTCCTTTTAGAAGAGCTCTAAAAAATCCCCAAAATCTAGAAAGACAATTTTATTTTTCAATTCATGCATCCCTGTCTTTTTTCTGAGGGGACTTCCTTTACTTTGCTCCTTCAATTAGAGTTAGAATCAGCTAATAGAAGTAGTGTAACAAACAACATAAACCTCAAAAATACATAACTTTCGGGCCGGCCCGGTGGCGCACTGCTACAGTGCGCCGCTTGGGAATGTGGCGGCGCTCCCGCCGAGGGTTCGGATCCCACATACAGACCGGCCGCTCACTGGCTGAGCGAGGTGCAGGTGCGACACCGAGGGTTGCGATCCCGTTGCCGGTCCCGGTCCGGTATGGGCGCAACACTGAGGGTTGCGATCTGTTGCCGGTCACGAAAAAAGACAAAAAGGAAAAAAAATAATACATAACTTTCAGCAAAACATATAGCTCATTATGAGGTGCCTAAGATTTGCTAAATTGTTTCTTTGCAGGGGGACATGTATATCTTAAGCAGTATTTCTTTCTTTCTTTTTTTTTGGCAACTGGCTGGTACAGGGATCCAAACCCATGACCTTGGTGTTACAAGGCCACTCTCTAACCAACTGAGTTAATTAGCCAGCCCTTAAGTGGGAATTTTTAAGCCAACATCTATATGTTCATCGCTCCAAGTCACTGAGTTAAGTTCATTTCTCTTTCAATTCCCTGCGCTTAAAATTGTTACCCTGTGATCTGTATTCATATGTTATGGTACACTTACCTAAGTACTGCCATTAGGAGAAACCTGACCAGCAGAGTTAAGAGACCCATCACTGTCAAAATGCATTTATTTAGTTTCTAGTTTTTCATGGCTGTTTGGTAGGCATGGTGTAGAGTGATTTAGGGAGGCTCCATTTCAGACATCTTTTTAAACATATGGAAAAAGGTCATTCTAATGCAGGTTTAAAAGAAAATCCACATTTGTTCAAATCTTCATTAGAATTTAACATTATGATTTTTTTTTTTTAACACCGTGTGGTGTTTTGTTTGTTTTATAATTTTCTACCTTGATGGGTAGACATTGGGAAGTTCCTTTAAGTTGTGGATAAATCCCACCACATTGTTGAAATGTGGACTGAGCCTTATCCGACATTTCCGGACTCTGCCCGTGGTTTCAGATGAAGAGAAATGCTCAAGTATTTGTGAGTCTGCAGAGGACATGGAACGTTGACGAGTAGGACCGAGGGTTAGTACAGAAGTGCTTTCTTTCCTTGGGGATTTATTTTGACATTTGTTTTTCTTTCACACTATAATCCCCCATGAGCCAAAAACGACTTTTGTTGTAGCAGGTCCCTATAGGCAGTCTCAGAAAATCTTATTTGACAATCAGTTTCTGGTAGCCTTGAGTTGAAGTCGTTACTCTTTGTAGTAACTCATGGTCTGTCAGGGGTGACAAGACATCCTGTGCAAGGTATTTGGGAACTAACCATTTGTTAGGAATGTTCCAAGAAGCCAAATGAAATCATGTAAATAAAACTGTTGTATGTGGAGTTTTTCTTCTTTCCTCCCAATAAAGTATGACTTGTTTTTTCAAATGTGCAGTAACTTGCATATTTCTTCTGAGAAATGTCTTCTGCTTTTTCCTGTGGATTTGTGACCTAATCCTCCACTTCATAGAGCCCCTCTGTACAAACACAGTATATTTCTATAGAAAAGAGAGGTTTACCCTTAATCAAGTGTTGCTTAATCTACCTACTAAATTACCCCCTGGAGACAGAATGGGGTTCATTATTCTTTTCTGAAGGGTTTTCAGGTTTCACTCCATTAGCGACTCTTCCGCAGTCTTCAGCAAAGTGAGTATTTGTTTGCCAAAGGCTGAAGATCCTGCAGAATGAAATGCAACATATTTGTCAAATGAAATCATTGTTATTATGGGGGTAGAGTCTGAAATGATGTGGCTTGGGGGGGGGTTAGTTGGAAAAAGGAATCTTGCTAGAATGATATGGTAATCTCTTATTCATTTTGAGGGAGGTTACTAGGAAGATCAGACTATTTTTTAGACGTTATCCCACTTCATGCCTTTTGGTCCCTGAAGTATTAATAGATAAGGGAAAGGCAGTGTCTGTCCTCCTGTGAGCTCCAGTGAGAACTGGAAGCCGACATAGATCTCATGGTATGCTCAGCTCTAGGAGAGAAGAGTGCTGGCTTTGTTGAGTCTGCCTTGCTTCTGTTTACCCCTAACTCTGATCTCTGGGCTTATTTTGAGGTGAGGCTTGGCCTATAAACTGGAAACGCCATTTTTACATGTTTATTAAAATCACTGCTGGTGGGGCCGGCCCAGCGGCGCACTGCTACAGTGCGCCGCTTGGGAGTGTGGCAGCGCTCCCGCCGAGGGTTCGGATCCCACATACAGACCGGTTCCCGCTTGCTGGCTGAGTGAGGTGCGGGTGCAACACTGAGGGTTGCGATCCCGTTGCCGGTCCCGGTCCGGTGTGGGCGCGACACTGAGGGTTGCGATCCGTTGCCGGACACGAAAAAA